>NC_059431.1:42670313-42970869 GCF_021028975.2 Sphaerodactylus townsendi
CATTGAGATCAGGTGTGATGTAATGGTTAGAGTAGCCTTGTACCCACATTACAGTGACAACAGTGACAATGCAAGGACAACCTATGTAGGTGTACAATTTATTTCTCTTTATCCATGTGTTCAGTAATGCTTGTGTTATATTCAGTGTGCATACAGGTTTAGACCCACATTTATCCAGGTTTAGACCCATATTTGTCCTTGACTTCATTTGAAAAGTCAGCTTGCACTGGCAAACAGAGGTGCGCACATATGTGCAGATGTCTGTGCATTTACTGTAATGTGTGAACAAAGCTGGGATCTAGGAGACCCAGGTTCAAGTCCCCACTTTGCTATGATAACTTGTTGGGTGGCCTTGGGCCAGTCACACACCTTCAGCCTGAACCACCTCATAGGATTGTTGTGAGGATAAATTATAGAAAGAGAATAGTATAAGCTCTTTGGATCCCACTGTGGGAAAAATGGGGTATAAATGAAATGAATAAATAAAATACCTTGAATGCATTGTGTCAACTTCTTAGGGTTTTTTAAGGTCCTATTAGAAAAACATTGCCAAACTGCAACAAGAAGAGGAAGTGGTTGTTATATTCCACTTTTCTCTACCTTTAGGGAGTCTCAAAAAAGCTTACAATCACCTTCCCTTTCCCTCTCCACATCTTGTGAGGTAGGTGGGGCTGAGAGAGTTCAGAGAGAACTGTAACTGGCCCAAGATTGTCCAGCAGGCTTCATGTGTTGCAATGGAGCAACAAATCTTATTCAGCAGTTAAGAGCCCACTTCTCATGCAGATAATGAAGAATGAAACCTGGTTCTCCAGATTAGAGTCCACTGTTTTAACCACTACACCACACTGGCTCTTGCAATTTGTTTTAGACTTTCAAAAACTGTAGGAAAAGATGCCATCCTGCTGCATGTTGCCTTATTCCTAACAATAAACTATGGGACTGGATGAAAGTTACAGCAGATTGTGCACCAATCACTTATGCAGATTTAAGGGGATCAGCAGAAGTTATAGGTTATAGTCTGGCAAGCCTAAATTAGACCAGGAAATGAAAAAAAATCACTGCTTTCTTTTTGTCTAATGGATGATCTGATTCTTTTTTTATTTTAAAAAACGTGATTTAGGAAAATAAGCAGAGTCTGTGTAAAGAAAAAGGAAGACATGATCATTTGGCTGAAAATAAAACACCTAAGGATAATGAAGCTAATAGCTAATGAAAAAAATGACAGCAATAAGATATACATTGAATGACTGGTCAGCTCTCTCCTTGACAGAGACAATTTAATTACATTTCATTATAATTGCATCAGCTCTTGCTAGGCTACAGTTAGGAGGCTGTCAGTTTCATTTTAAACTCTGGTTTTTGGTATTTAAAATATTGGCCCATTTCAAAATACAAGAAGTTGAAACCCAGCACATTGTCAAAACTGACAGACAAATGCAATTTCAGCTCTTTCCCAAGATGGGAGAGTAGAGTGGTATGGTGTGAGGAGACATGGGAATGAAACCGTTATTTGAAACCATGAAGAAAAATACAACTTTCTGACATTTTCGTGTGAAGTGTTTCCCAGCTTTAAAAGCATAAAAATGAGTATTCAGTTGAAGCCAGACAAAACGTTTGTGTTGATTCCTGAGAATCCTGTATGCCTGGTTTGTTCTTTGTCCAAATTGCAGTCTAAATGAGAGCTGGCACCGACTTCATCATCGTCAGTCTTTATTATGGTCATGGACTAATACATTAAAACAGTACATATATAGGCACAGATTTAGAAACCTAACATTAATGTTTGCTAAAGATATTTGGAAAACAGAGAGCCAGTTTTAAGGTAAGATCCTATCCTCCTCGTAAGTTATGGAAATATAGTCTGAAGTACATGTCTTCTTTCCTTACCACCTACCAGCCAATCAACCTTTACCTACCCTACTGTTCAGACTTTCCCTCCTTCCCTTACCCTGATAGCTGGTGAAATTCTAGCTGCATGGATTGCATGGATGCTAGCTGGAAGGCTCAGTTGTGAGGTACAGGTTGTCAGGCCTGGGCCCAGCTTCTTGAGAACAGCACCTCACTTTCCCATGTATCCCTTTCATCATAATATTTTTCAGTTTTCTTTCCTTCTGGTAATCCATATATGTTCTCTCTTTTCTCTGCCTCCTTCTCTCCTTCCACCCACCAGCCAACCTACCTTTTATCTGTTCCCCATCTTCAGCTATCTTTAGAATTTATTTACTTCATTTGTACCTCACCCTTTTTCCACAGTGGGAAACCAAAGCAGCTTAAATAAAAAACATAGGGGTTTTTGTTTTTTAGTTGTCAGATTTTTTTCTGTAAAGCTTTGGCTTTTCTCAAGTTTGTAGAATATGTCTTGTCTGTTCATGGCTCCAGTCTCTGGATTTAAGTATCTACAGATGAGGTCATGCAAGGAATTAAATATATCAATACCAGCAAGAAACATCTGAAGTTACCTTGGGTTGGATACAGAACCCCCCCCCCCCCCCCGAGCATTTCCTTCCAGCTCCAAGAAAGCTGATTCCAAGCTTTTCATGCTGATGTAGAAATTTTTTAACATGGGTCTAGAGTAGCAATGTGGGGAAAAGGGGGACAAAAATGGCTCCCCTCTTCTGGCAGCATGATAGAAGGAGCAAGAAAGACAATTTTGCCTTATTCCCCTTCTTGACTGAAGTCCTTCATATCACTTCCATGTGGATCCCACAACTCTGAGAAATAGCTTTTGGGGGGTCAGAAGGGACTGCTGAGAGATAGGACAGTGTGGAAGATCTACAGATGCATTCTGCTAATAGACCACTGAATCCAATCTTCTTGTGAGTGTTTTTCTGTGAAGAAAATAAATATATTTTGAAGTGAGCAGGCTCAAGTATGGGGGCAAGGGGATATTTTAATGGGCCTAGGGATCAGTGGCACAGCGATGGCATGATCTGTAAATAAATTACCAGAAGAATAAAAATGAAGCAAAATTGTTGCTCAGCTTGAGGATTTTTATGCAAACGTACTGCCTTGTATGTCTGTATCTGTATAAAGTGCTGCTCAAGTATGAGACAGAAAAGAGTTCATGATGAGATGCAAAAGAAATAGTCTCCTTTCTCTCAGAAAACAAACCAAAATATTATTCAGGGAGAATTATTTTATGCAGCTACTGATAATGTGACATTAGATCACAGATTCAAAGCAACCAGCAATATTTATTTAAAATTATTTTCTGGCCTAAAATATGTCAGTGCCTGGAAAAAGTTCTTAAATGTTTATTTTAAAAGTATGCAACAGAAATTATTAAAAAATAATCCTTATGAAATATTGTATTTAAGCATCACCTCAAGACTGCAGCTATAAAATCAATCAACGTATTAACTATCTAGCCAACAAACATGAAAATTACAAAAAAAATTAAACATTCATCTGCACAATATACTTTGTAGCATTTGTATGTCTATCATCTGTTATTGGTATGCAAAGTTCAAATGCTTACTCTTGTTTTGCCAATATGCTGATGTAATAAAATTAAGGCAAGAAATCCCTTCACATTAAAAAGTATATAAGATCAATTCCCTACAGTTTCTGTTACAGCTGTCTCTTGTTAACCCATAATGCTCACATTACAGTTCCAGTCTGAATGCCAAATCTGTGAACTAGACAAATTTATTTATGATTCATTGCACAAAAAGTTATGCCTTAAAAAAAACCACCTGAATTTGAGTAAAAAACTGGTTTCAAATGAACTGCCAGTGATATAATTTCCAGCCCAGCTCGTACTGATTACAGGACTGAATAGATATTTGGGGACTGGGGGGCAGGGGAGAGATACAAAATAAGAAGTGCCTTGAAGCCAATGTTCCAAGTGTGGAAAAGTGCCCTTTTATACTCAATGTCAGTAGTAGAATAACTGCCACGTAATCATAGCTGAATATTCACCCTTTCTTTATCTAGGGCCAGGAACAGGAACATAGAAATTGACATCTAGAAAGGAAAAGAAAACACCTCTTTTTAAGCAAACCTCCTTAGCCAGCACATCCACAGAGAAAGAAAAATGAATATGCTGAAAATGATGGCAGTGGTACTAAGCTTTAATGACTGCCTTCTCTCTGACCCTAAACTGGGCCTCTGAAGGTGTAGTATTTAATACGGAGAGCAGGGACAATGTACCTTCTCACAATTAATAGAAAGTGCTGTTTAGTAATTAAAGGGTGAAGTGGGGCATGATGAACATATGGAAAAGGAGACCCTTAATAAGTGATAGAGCCTTCAAAAGAAATTGCTAATTAGTATGCATTTGATGTGTACTATACCAATTTTAAGACTTTGCCTTGAATAAATTGCTATGTTGGGTGTTCGAAGGAGTGGTGAGATTAGCATTTACAAAGGGGGCAATTTTCTGTCTTCTTGACTCTGTTAAATGGAGGAAATAACTTTCAAGACTGAAGCAGTAGTTAACCCATCAATCATTCTCACAGCTGGAAACTGGGGATCCCAAATGCTGAGATGAGTTAATCCACCAGTTAATAAGTTCATAGTGGCACCATATGGCGCTGGTCCACTCCACATGAGGGCAGGGACAGAACTGTTTACAGAGGCATGCTGCTTTCTCAGGTACCTGTAGTCCAAACAGCTGAATACAGAATCCTTTGTTCCAGGGAATCAATCTACTCTGCACAGTAAAATGACTGAACTGATCAGTTCAGAGCACATAATTGTTAGCTAATCTTGGGGAATCGTGTCCCACTCATACAGAAGGGATAAAGGGATGATGACACTGCTCAGATTTCCTGCTCAGTCCTGGAGGCCCTTTCTTCTGGACATGATAAGCATTGAATAAAGCTGCCACAGGTAAAGACCCAACCTGGATTCCTTGTTCACCTGGCTTTAAATGACAAAGGTAACACAAGACTCAGGAAGGTTCTTTTTAAGTGTCTTTAAAATATTGGTTTCTTTATGAGAAAAAAACATCAGGATGAAAAACTGTCCTGTCTTTTGACGGACTTTGTGTGTATCCTTTTTTACTTAAACATTTTGCTTAGAGCAGAGGATACAGATAAATGCCTTTACAAACTCACACCTCTGAAGCATTTTATCATACATATGGGTTCCCCAAAACTCACATCACATGAGAAATCAAATTTGTAATGCAATGAACTATGTATTTAATTGAAAGCCTTAAGTTTTGTTAAGAAAAAGTACTTAATTTGCTACCATTGGATATCTTCTTTCCTAACATTTTAACTTACTTGGTCGGTTGACCAGGCTGTTTCCACAATTCCATTTTGGGGTTGAAAAACTTCCAAGCACTCTGATATAATTAGTGCTGTGACAGGTACAAGTGTCCTTTAAACACTAATTAAGCTATCTCTGACATTTAGGCTCTTTCCGTACGGGCCAAAATCAATGCTGTCGGGCCAGTAAAACACCATTTTGGTGGGGACCCTTCGCACAGGCGCCACTGCCAAATCGATGCAGCGGTGCTCTGTTCCCGCCCAAACAGTGTTTTCAACAAACGGTGTTTTAGCAAACACCAGCTTCCATTTGGTGCCATGCGAACGGCACCGGGTGGAAGTCGGTGTTTTTCCCCCGGCCCTCCCAAACGCTTCTTACCTCCGGTCTCCTTCTGTCGCATTGTGGATGCCAGGAGACACGCCTCCTGGCCTCCAATTCCAGGATTGTTGCTCAGGCCAGGGGGGGCGTGTCCCCTGGCCTCCACAACATGATGGAAGGAAATGGGAGGTAAGCAGCATTGCGGAGCGGTGCAGCCTGTGCAAAGGCTGAGCCACAGGCAGTGCGCCCAGCAGGACCATCCGTGCGAACAGTCTCACGGGGGTGCAGCGGCATAAACTATGCCGCTGCACTCCCACAAGCTGGCCATGTGGAAAGGGCCTTTGTTAAGCAGAAGTACATCAATCCACACATTTTTTTAAAAAAAAATACAAGCAGGAGACCCACATGGACTTGCAGGGGGCATCTCATCCAGGCTAGACTATTGTAACTCGCTCTATGTGGGCCTTCCCTTACAGTTGATCCGGAAGCTAAAGCTGGTCCATGCTGACAATTGGACAGATGGAGTTTTCATCTTTCTTTTACATTCAAGGATTTTATGCAGTCATTTTTTTACTTTAAGAATGGTGGATTCTGCACGGGCAAAAAATATATAATGGGTGTAGAACATTATATAAACTGGGTTTTTGCCAGGGATGACTTTGCAGAGTACCTGTTCCCAAAGCAAGTTTGGCCCATTTTATTCCGCTCAACCCTGATTTTTCAATTGCTAAACCAGCAATCCTTTTGCACAATCCTGGGTTGGAGGTGCTCCTGCATAAACACAACGGGTAGAAGATGCATTATTCCCCTCCCTTCTACCCATTCACTTTAAGTTGCAAGCTGTCTACTGTCAGGGAGAATCCACCTGCCAACCATTCTGTGCAGGTTGCCCAGCAGGTTGTGTGCAGATTCTCTGAGCACCCAACAGTGTACACTATCCCTCAAGCATGTTTTCTCCCTGTAACAGCAAGTATGACCCATCTACAGCAACACATTCATTATTGCCTGACCATTGCAGGAAGGTCTTTTTTTCCTTCCCCCCCCCTTTTGTGTGTTGCACATGCACAGCTATGCAGGTGGAGCCGATTGGATTGTGGGACAATTGGCATGGCTGCAGAGGTTCATTTCTGTACACTTGTACAGCTACTCTCATGTTGCAGGAGAAAGTTTTTAAAAGAGAAGTGTCTCTGTGTGAAGGCTCCAATCACTGCCTGAATGGGTGAAGGACTCACATGTGAATGGGGAAAGGGAAAACTTTATAATGACAGCAACCCATTATACATATGCTATGCGGAATCCACCCATGAGGAAACAATGCAACAGAAGAATGTGAGAGACACTGCAAAAAAGTCAGAGTTATTTTATTTAATTTAAATTATGCCCCATTGAGGAATTTGTGTATGCTCATGAGCCATTTTGATTGCTATTATATCCACCATCCCTACCATTCTTACTTAGTAATCTGGGGCCACTCTCTCTCAAATTCCTACCACAAACGAATGGTTTAAGAATAAAAGGGAACAGGAGAGAGTCATATACACTTCTCTGAGTTCCTTGGAAGAAAGACATGATAAAAATATGATTGATAGCTTAGATAGTACTGAATGTTTAAACAGAACATTGCACCGTGACTTGTGCACAAAATACTTTTTTCTTTCTTAGCAGCACTAGAACTCAGAGAATAACTTTACTGGCCATCAAGATTCTCACGTATTCCCCTACTCTTTTTTCCCTCTGAATATCATATCACAAATTTCAGCTGATATCTCTTTTAATTTCAAAGGAAATCCACTACACTTTGGAATGCTCTGTCTGCAGTCTGGGCAATTAAGGAACTATGTACTTCTACAGAAAGCTTTGATGACCCTGGATAGTTTTTATCATGTGTTTGGATAGTTTGCTAATTATTCGGCATTCTACTGATTTTTAACATGTATTTAAATTGTCAAATGTTACTATTTAGTGTTTTTAGTGGATTTGAAAAAAAATTGTGGTACAAGACTTTAATTAATTATTGTGACTTAGAGGGTTTTAAAAATTGAGATCCACTGCATCCTTAGGCACTCAGAACTTGCCTTTTTTAAAAAGAAAAGAAAAGAAAAGGCCCATTTAGAAACTGCAGTGTGTTTTCTAATACACTATTCTCAGTGAGATGTGAGGTTGGATCAAATGGTTCTCTTCTGGTAAGATAGAAATATTCCATTAGAGTGTGATGCCTTTTTTCAGTATAAGGGCCCTTCCCGCAACTCCTTCTAACAACATGGGCCCATCAGATTCAACTAGAAGTATACAATTTCCAGAAATTTTGAAGTCATGTGGGGGCTTCAAAGGGGTGCTTTTTTCTTCATAGGGAGAACAGCAAATTTGGGAAAATATTAAAATATATGCAATGCTTACTTGCCTATCATACCTAAAATATTTTGCCATTTTAACAACATAAAATACATAATTTAACAACATAAAATACATACTTTATATCTTAGCATATAAAACTGTATTAATTGGCATATTTATGCAGTTTGAAGTAAAAATTACTTAATTTTCTCTAAGGCCGTTTCCGCATGGCCATCGAGGCGCCTCCACGCCGGCAAGAATTCTGCCGGCGTGGAGGCGGAGGCCGTTCGCATGCAGGCATGAGGACAGCCTCTGGAGAGGCCGGCAGAGTGACGAGTGGCTCCACATGGAGCAGCCTCTTCCCCCCTTCCCTTTCCCATTTACCGCTCGTGTCGCCGTCCTGCGGGCCTCCTCAGCCCCGCCCACGCTGCCCTCCGACCTCCAGGGGTGGGGAGGGACAGCAAGTGGGAGGGACTTAGGAGGCCAGCAGGTACGGCGACACGAGGTAAATGGTGCGAAAGGGAAGATACAGCGTGTTCCCGGGCTGTGCGGTTTGCACTGGCGCCGCCGGGAAAGATCGCTTTCTCAACAACAAACCCTTTAAAGTTGGTTGTTGTTTAGGGCGCTCCTCGACGCCTTAAGCCCTGGGGGGAGGGGGGGATGCTAGTCAGGTCAGCACTGCTGCGTTGCAGCAGCGCCGCCTATGCGAACGGCGGCCTGGGGGCGGCGTTTTTACCGCCCCCAGGCCGTCGTTTTTGGCCCATGCGGAAAGGGCCTAAGCAAAACTGCAGAGGCACCCAGTACTAATAAAAAGTGGGTTGTAAAGTGCTGTACCTAGTGCTATCTTGGCACATTTCACTCACTGGAAATTTTTTGAGAACACTGCAGACTTTATATATATTTCTATATCCATCTTTTCCAATATTTTTTCAAATTTCCCATTTTTATATTTAAAAAACAGAAAAAGAAACCCCTTGACAGTGATATATACTTTGAATAAATAAAGCCTTGTCTTATAAATTATTCCACTCACTCCAAAACAACATATTGTGTTATCCAAAATTCCCATAGGAAAAATTGAACAAAAAATCTCAGACTTTCATTTGATCTATTTTAAGCAACAGCATTTCTTAAAAAGCATTTCACTCATCTTAAAGAAAAATTAACTCATTAAAAATAAAACATAGTGTTTTCTAGTGCTTCTCAAAATTTCTATCACTAAAATGCAGGGGGAGTCATATTTTCACACTATACATTTTGAGTTGCCGTAGAAAAAAATCCAAAGATTAAGAAAGAAGCAAAATGCTTCACTGGAGGTCTTTTATTCCTAGTGTTCCTAAAAAAAATCTTATTCATTCCATTCGAAACACTGAAAATGTGGAAAGGACAGTTTTCTCTTCTCCATCTATGTTGTTTGAGGGAAATATTCCAGATCACTTCTCCCTGGCCAAAACATTCTTGGGTCAAGGATAACAGCAGCCCCAGAAAGTTTATGTCCCAGTTTCCCAAAAGCATTCACCTTGAGATACTGGTTTGAGAAATGTTTTCCATCACTGGACTTGTAAGTCCAAACATATTTTACTAACCCTGGTCATTTCCACAAAGCAGAAATAAAACATCTTGAGAATGTTTTAAAAACCATTTTGGGGAAGAAGTTCACATAGTTCTCTGCCCCAATACATCTTCAGAACATGTTATTTCTCTCAACCCGGCTTTTTCAAAAATTGCAAAACTAGCAATCTTTCCCCCTCAGTCCAGGTTGAAGATATTTCTTGTCTCGTGAGAGAACAAAAGCAGGCAGGAAATGCTTTATTTCACCTGCGCAAACCTCTTAATTTCTTTTTTGCCGTTTGCACCCACCATTTTGTGTGCTGCTGCAGATTCTCCGTGAAAGTTCCGCATGGAGATCACCTCTGCTTGCAGCTCATCCATGCACAATTTTGCTGTAAAAAATTGATGATTAAAGGGTTTTTTTGTCCAGTGATTCCATGCCTGTGTCATTTTTCTTTTTCTTTTGTTTTGAGGATGTTTGTGAAGCTATGATGTCATGATTAGAGATGCTGCAATGTGTGCATATTTGTGTTGTCATAGCTTCACAGACATTCCCCTCAAAATAAAAAAAGAGGAGAAATGACATGCATATGGGATTGCTAGTCAAATGAATTTTATTCATCTACTTTTTTCAGCAAAATCATGCATGGATGAGCTGCAAGCAGAGGAAATCTGGAGAAAGCCTTAACCAGATCACAGAGGCAGTAGAATCTCTGCAGCAGCACACAAAATGATAGACGCAACTCTGAGGTTAACCAGAGTTCCCTTGGCCAGCAGGTGGGAAAAAGAAACATTTTGGCTGGCAACACTTGTGGTCTCCATGATGTGGGAACTAAAAAAGCCAAAACAATCTTTTTAAAACATTGGCAGAACATTTTTTTCCTGTGTGGAAAGGATCCATGATATTGACATATGTGACCTGATTAAGCAGACCTGAAAGGCAACTTACTCTTAGTAATACCATCTTAAAGTACTTTTTATGGGGGGTAGGGAATTCAAGACTATTTCATCTGATGCTGTAAAAGCTCAGACATAACAAATAACCAGATTGTCCCTACTCTGACAAACTGGAGCCCTTTCCACACAGCAAATGTAAAACGGGTTGCAGGTGGGATAAATGAACCCATCATAGCCCTGGGCCATTTGCATGGCTGGGCATCCTGTGGTCAGTGAGCACATTGGCTGGGGTGCACACCATCACAAGGAGGTGCTCCCCCCCAAGCTCACCTCCCTCTGCTGTGTAGCTAAGAAGCCTGGCAGGCATGGACCTCCACAGCCATACTGCCATACCTGTGCTTCTCTATAGCTATGCAGCAGAGAGGCGGGGGCTGGGAAATAAGGGGAAGCGCAGCCAAGTAATGCATTTCCCAGGGCGGCCGTTTGCTTGGCTATGGCTCCAATCCACATTAAAACAAAAGAATTTCAGATAGTGTGATTCTTGAAAAACCAGGTTTTTGGGGAACGCATAGCAGACTTGTATAAGGAGCAGGATCTGTGCGAATTCCCCACCCCCCAGTGTGGGTTTTATACCATAGTTAGCTTGCATTTATTGGCCCATACAAAAGGGGCCTGGCAGAGACGACAGGTTCTGAGTTGCCAAGAAACAGTCAAGAGGGGGTGGCACTTCAGTCTCACTTTAATTAACTAACTAACCAATTTACCTTTCTCTTCTCTGGATTGACAGTAAACCTCAATGCTTATCTCTAACCCTTTTCTGAGGGCAGCAGCAACATTTGTCAGGAATAGCAAATGCTTATTTTTATTGTAAGTGTATTTGCAGTTTTGTATGCCATTAAAGGTTGAAATTGAAAATTGAAAATGCTTATTTGTAAAGAATTTGCCTACATTATTACCATTGCTGTGCCTCAGATTTTAAATAAACTTAACACTGAGAACAATATATAGGAGAGGATTAATTGTGTGGGTGTGTTAAGTTCCATCAAGTCTTAAACTGACCCTATGAAGTAATGGCATTCAAAATGTCCTATCATTAACAGCCTTGCTCAGGTCCTGCAAACTGAGAACCATGGCTTCCTTGACTGAGTCAATCTATCTTACGTTGAGTCTTTCTCTTTTCTTGCTGCCTTCATCTTTTCCTAGCATTGTTGTAATTTCCAGTGACTCTTGTCTTTTCATAATGTGACCAAAGTATGATAGCCTCATTTTGACTGCTAGGGAAAGCAATGGCAAAGCCACAAGGAGACAGGGGGTGCATCGTGCACCAGGCGCATGCCTGGGGGTGCAAAAATCGCCCCCAGGCCCCTCCCCCTTCCCCACCACAGCGCCCCCATGGTGCCCCTGTTAGGGACAGGTCAGGGCCCTGTCCTTAGAGCTAAAGCTCTCTCCGGTTACTCACAAATAACCATCCATAAGCTTCTTCAGTGTTAAGAGTTTTATTGTTCAATTCTGCGCAGAAGAGGGAACTCTCCTCTGTCAGCAACAGGGAGGAGGTTCAAAGGGGCTGTTGCTTGTGTAACATAATTTATACCCTCTTACAAACATCCCTCCTTGTCTTCTGACTATTGGTTTGAGTCAAGAAGACGTATACAGACCTGGTCAATAGTTTCCAATTCCACCTTTTACCATACACCTTTTCATCCCATATTTGGTGCAACTTAAGTTAAAAAACATCTTAATGCACAAAGGTTTTTATAACAACTAAGTTTCTATTTTACTGTTATCTGTATTTGTAAGCTTCTGCTAATTCCTTATCTCCTTGGTGGGGCCCTGTTCTCTTTCAACTCAAGACTAGTGTCAGGCTGCTCTGAGTTTCGTTTTTTTTGCTTCCTTTGTGTTAACCAGACTTCACTGAAAAGTGCAGAAATCTCCCCCACTTCTCCTAAGCAAGGCCTCTCTACTAATAAAATTACAATTCTTTGTTTAACTAACAGCATCTTACTGACCTTTTATAAATTACCTCTAATATACTTTATATGATTAAATATATGGCTTAAAACACTGTGAACTATATATGTGTACATATCAACAGCCTTGCTCAGGTCCTGCAAACTGAGAACCATGGCTTCCTTGACTGAGTCAATCTATCTTACGTTGAGTCTTTCTCTTTTCTTGCTGCCTTCAACTTTTCCTAGCATTGTTGTAATTTCCAGTGACTCTTGTCTTTTCATAATGTGACCAAAGTATGATAGCCTCATTTTGACTTCTAGGGAAAGCAATGGCAAAGCCACAAGGAGGCAGGGGGTGCATCGTGCACCAGGCGCATGCCTGGGGGTGCAAAAATCGCCCCCAGGCCCCTCCCCCTTCCCCACCGCAGCGCCCCCATTGTGCCCCCACTCCCCTTTCCACACTTACCTTAGTTTCTTTTTCAGAACTTTTTCAGGCTTCAAAAGGCCTTGTTCTCAGTAAAAACGGCCTGAGGAACTACAGTTCCCAGGAGACCTTTGGGCTCACAATGTCTCCTGGGAAGTATAGTTTCCATCAGGCCTTTTTTTTACTGAGAACAAGGCCTTTTGCCTGAAACAAAGGCCATTTGCCTGAACAAGCCTGAAAAAGTTGTCAAAAAGGAACTAAGATAAGTGGGGAAAAGGGGAAAGCGGGGCACCGTGGGGGGGGCGCCGTGGGGGGTATGGGAGGTGGAAAATGTGGAATGCGCACTGGGGACAGTTTGGCCCAGCTACACCTCTGAGGGAAAGTTCAGTCTTGATTTTATCTAAACAATGAACTGTGCCCTTATCAAAAGTCAATTAAAGAAATGATTGCTTTGGATCCTGTTCAACTGCTTGCTTCACATCCTATCAAAATGCAAAATGAATAAATAATTAATAAGAAAAAATATTATTTTAAAAATACTTGGGGTTTTTACTACTGCTGCAATAGGAGAGGGGCCTTTTGAAGGGTAGCTTTTATAATTTGGGCAGTTTTCCCAATCTTATCTATGTCCATTCAGTGTTTGGAAAAATGTACTCTTTTAAACAGACAATTTCTTTTAACTGCCATGAACTCCTCAGCAGGAATGTTTTGGAACAGAGTTTCAGAACTCCCCTCAAGCTTCTATGGAAAAAAATTCATTCAGAATGAAGGAAAGGTATGTGTTGTGAAATGAGCAAGATACAAAGATGGTTTTTTGATACTGTTGTGTCAGAGACTGAGTAAAAGCTTCTACTATATGTGCATCTCAGCTGGTACACTGAGTTCTCAAAAAAGTAGCATTTTCCAAAGTTTACACACATTTTAATGTTTATATGGTGTTCTGTAGAAAACAAATTTACACACACACAAATTTGGTCCCTCAACCAACCTGGTTAAAACTAAGCCCGTTTCCGCATGGGCCAAAAACGTCGGCCTGGGGGCGGTAAAAACACCCCCCCCCCAGGCCGCCGTTCGCACAGGTGGCGCTGCTGAAATGCAGCAGCGCCGACCTGGCTGCCCTTCCCCTCCCTCAGGGCGGCGTCAGGCCGCCCTAAAAAACACCCCTTTAAAGGGTTGTTTTTGAGGGAACAGCGCGTCTTCCCGCCGGCTGGTGCGCTTAACAGCACTGCCCGGGGAACACGCACGCTGTTTCCGTTCCCTTTCCCACTCACCTTGTCCCCATCGTCAGCCTGCTGGCCTCCGAAACCCCTCCCTCACTGTCCCCCGACCCCTGGAGGTCGGAGGGCAGCGTGGGCGGGGCTTCGGAGGCCAGCAGGCCAACGACGGGCACAAGGTGAGTGGGAACGGGAAGGGGGCAGAGGCGTCCATCTTGCTGGAGTCCGCCTGTCGATCCACTGTGGGCCTCTCCTGAGAGTCGCAGCTCCATACTTGCTATAAGTCTGCAGATAGCTCTCACGGCCTCCATACACCGGCAGGGAATTCTTTGCCGGGCGTAGAGGCGCCACAAAGGGGCCGTGCGGAAACGGCCTAAGAGATTGTTTCTATCTTCCAAGGAAATGTCCCTCCAAATTTTAGGCGGCGTTCTTTTGTTATCAATATTATACTAATTTACTGTATATAGTACACTACTCTAACTTTGTAATCCACTTTTACTGATCTGTTCTTATTTAGTTGCTTTTAATTATGTGATCTGCTTTGACTCTCATAAGAAAAATGGATTATTAATAAAGTAAATAAATACATTTACTAAGGCAACAAAAGGTAGATTTATTACTCTGCATAATTTCAACTCCAGAAAAAATTATCCTGGAGTAGGTATGAAGTCTCCTAGAATTACAACTGATCTCCAGTTTTACAACTGATCCAGACTATAGATGTAAGTTCCCCCAGGGCACATGGCAGGTTTATAGGGTGAACCCAATGGTATTAAACCTCATGGAGGTCTCCTCACTAACTTTCTCCCTCCCAATGATCCAGCTTCCCTTCCCCCCCGCTCAATCTCCAGGAATTTCTCAACTCAAAACTGTAATTTCTCAACTTTGAGCTTGAAACCTTTTGTGACTGCTCCAATGAACTGTTGCCATTGTCACCAAATAAGGTCTGAAAAGCCAAGAGCCACACCATTCAAGATCAAAGATGAAGAAGAACTGCAACCAGAAGAATGGCTCTGCTTTGGCATCTTTCGTTGGTCGCTGGTCCTGCCAAGTCAGAGTGACATATTCTCCCTCTGAGTAGAAATAGTGATTATGGGGGAAAGTGCTGTCAAGTGCCATCTGATGTATAGCAACCTTGTAGCATTTTCAAAGCAAGAGACATTCAGAAGTGGCTTGCCAATGCCTGCCTCTGTGAGAGCTGAGAGAGTTCTGAAAGAACTGTGACTGGCACAAAGTCACCCAGCTGTCTTCATGAGGAGGAGTGGGGAATTAAACCCAGTTCTCCAGATTAGAGTCTGCCACTCTTAACCACTACACCATGCTGGCTGTCAGTAGATATAGTAGGTCTGTAGATATGAGAAGGCTGGGTCTGAGAGACACAGTCAGGGAGGAGGAAAGGAGCAGATTGCAAATCAGAAAAAAAAGGCAGTAAGTTTCATATGTTGCCAAACCCAGTAGTACAAACATCCAAAATGGCACGAGAATAATTAAGGTGAGCAGGACGGGGGCATCTCTGTGTTGTAGTGTCTGGTACTAGAAGAGCAGTCCTTGAGTTTGGATTAAACCTACTTTATTCATTTCCAGAGTATCATTATTATTCATTTTCGTGGGTCTATTATCAAGAGCTCTTTGCTACTGAGCCAATTTTAGAATCCTTGTTGTTAGAGAGATTTGTGGATGTTCTGTGATTGGAGCTAGATCTGACCGGTGTCTGTTTCTGCTTTCAAGTCACAAAGAGCTTTCAAGGCAAGGAATGTTCAGAGGTGGTTTGTCATTGTCTGTATCATGCCTCTAATATTTCTTGAAGGTCTTGAATCCAAATACTTGTCAGGGTCAAGGTTGAGATTGGGTGATTGGTTCAAGGTCATCGAGCAAGTTACAGTGGCAGAGTGAGAATCTAAACTTGGATCCTAGTCCAGCACTTTAATCACTACTCTGAACTGGCTCAGGTTGTGGCTTACTAGTTTCTAATACTGGCTAAAATGTTAGAATCTGTGCTGTCATGGAAAGATTTGGAAGGGAAGAGAGCTGAAGATTCATGTAATCCCATGAAAAGCCATGTGGAGAGTGAGAAGAACAATAGACAGAGAAGGGAAAGGGTCAGAGGGCAGCTCCCAAGTTAAGATACTGAGAGGGACTTCCAATTCAAGGCGATAATGGTTATAACACTTTGAATGATGTAAAGTTCCCCAATATTCAGACATCCTGAGTTGCTCACTCCAACAGATAGTTCAATAAAACTGTAATTTAACACTTGTAAAACAAACCATGGCATTGAATTGAGCGATCAAGAAACAGCTTTATTTGATGAAATGGCAATAGGTAAACTGAAACTTTTGACAATATTTCATACATATGGGTACAAACATTTCAGATTAAAACGATTCTAGGTGTATATATGCATAGGGAAGGATGGGAGATCATTGCCTGAATGATGCTGAAGGCACATTACAGCAATTTTACTGAGTCTTAGCCAATTCTGTTTTGGCAGTGCCCTAACAGGAAGTCACCTGAGAACCTGGAATCCCTGGAAAGATGGAATATAAATGAATACATAATCACATTTTAAATCACATTCTTCTGAAGACATGAAGTAGGTCATATCATTTGGGCTGGCTCCTTGGAGCTATCCAGTTGCACAGTGCTTAGCAACAAGTGACCTGTTAAATGATGACAAATCCTTTGGTTAGTGGCATTAGACCTTTGACCTTATGACATAAGGCTGTATCCAAGGAGCAGTCTAGTGACAGGAATGCAATAAACTGTTTGTAATCTCATGTTCTGAAAAGAAATTACATCAAAGCCAGCTGTTACACCACTTGTCATTAATGGCTGACAGCATGTTAACTAAACTTGAACCATTATATTTTGAAATGCGCTTACCTCTCAACTATTAAAGGCCCATCTCTGCACTCCTGACAGAACAAGAGCCATTCCACATAAATGTGTCTCCCATTTAATCTTACTGCAGTGTGCCTCTTCACACTTTTATTTTCCTAATATGATAACTGGTATTATATTAAGTGGTTTGATACCACAGAAGGATATAATCTTCAGTTGTTCGAGTATAACACACATATATTTGGACATTTTGCATATTGCTCATCCCCACTATCTGCCAGTGTCACATTGTAATCTAGAAGTTATGGGCTTTGTTTTCAGGACTATAGTTACAATGCAATCCTAGGAATGCTTTCTTGGGAGTAAGCCCCATTGAATAGACCTAAACAGGATTTGGAATATATAGACTGCAGTCTTTAGTATGTGGAACTGTGCCTCAGAAATCATATTAGATGGCCTTCAGATAATTCAAAATTCCTTTAAAACTGGATTTGACAGTTCCAGCAAATTTTTTTGTTTAAAGCAATTTCAATATGATTTCATTTTTCCCTCTCTTCTGAGGATAATAACATTCTTTCTTGGTTTCCAAATTTCCCCCAAACTGGAAAACTTACTGTTCCACAGAATATTACATGTTGTACTAATGTGAGATAAAGCATTTTTATACAAATGGAGAAAATGTTCCAGTTTTTTTCCAGGATCTTGCAATTAGAAGGCTCAGTAAACTTGCCATTAATTCTCATTGTCATTGTCTTGAAAGAACAAAAAGTACAGTGGTCAAAGGTTCCAGTGATATCCTAATGTAAGAAGAGTCCTATCAGGACAGATCAGCTATCTCCCTTAATGCTTGAAAGGGATGATACACTAGTGTGTTGTATTGGTTAAAAGGAGTAAACTCTAATCTAGAGAATCAGGTTTGGTTGCCCACTCCTCCACATGAGCAGCAGACTCTTATCTGATGAACTGGATTTGTTTCCCTGCTCCTACACATGAAGCCTGCTGGGTGACTTCGGACTAGTCACAGTTGCTTCCAAACTGTCTCAGCCCCACCTACCTCACAAGATGTCTGTTGTGGGAAGAGGAAGGGAAGGAGTTTGCAAACCACTTTGAGACTGATTACATGATAGAAAGACAGACTCTTCTTCTTCTAAATAGGTATACAGAAGGGTGTCTTTTGGTAGGAACAGATTAACACACCATATTCCAGACTCTGTTCTGAATTATGCTGTGTACATACAGCATCTTTGTCCTTCAGTAAGCACATCAGCATCCTACTGTTTGAGGTTGACAGAAAGGGAATCCAGTTTGATTGCATATGATTTACAACACTTGAGAAATTGAAATCTGACAGTTCTAGTGGAATCCTAGAAATCAGGTGGATAGAATGGGGTTGAAAACTTATTCATACAGCTGAGAAGACAGCCAAAGATTGACAGGGGTAAAGGAGTTGGGAGGCTGGAGAAATAAGACTGGATAGAGAGTGTTATGGCTTGAAATAGATGTTCAGATAGATTGGATTGAGGGGAAAGAGAAGTGCACTTCAATTTATGCCTGATTCTTGAGGAAAAATCAGGTTTAATAATTGAAATGAGATTGATGGGATATGAATCTGCAAACAAGAACTTTGGGGAGAGAGATGGAGGTGACAGATGTCTGTAAAAACCTCCTCAACATATAGCCCCAGGGGTGGATCCGCCAGAAGGACATTTGGGGTCAAAATCATGCCCCCACTTGATCAAGTGGCCAGGGGGGTCACCTCTATTGGAGGCCATGCCTGCCTCGCTCGAGCAGGCACAGCCTCCGATGGAGGGGGGCCAGTCCAGCAGGCACCCCTCAACTCGACTCAATGGGTGCCCGGTGGGCCCATGGCAGGATCCCAGCCCAGCACCAGCTGCTTCCAGGCCCCCCCCCCACTTCTATTGGAGGCTGCACCTGCTCAAGCAAGGCAGGCTCGGCCTCCAGTAGAGGTGATGGGTGGCTTCTGGTAGACCGTAAATGGGACCGGGCAGGGGACTTGGGAGTGTGTGCAAAATAAGGTCTTGTCCTGGGTGCCATTTTGGGCCTATACACCTCTGTATAGCCCACTTTGTTCTGTTCACTTTGCTCTGCAGTGCCATCATAAGCAGATGGCCAACCCCTCCCTGAAAGCTAGATCCAGTTTTTAGGCAGAACTTTTTTGCACATGACCAGTAGAGAAGGATTGTGGTCGGAACCCTAAAAATTGAATTTATATTGAGAAGATTCATTGTGGTTCCTTTTTTCCTCCATTAGTAAACTTTTGAGATAAGTTGAACTGAAAGAGTGACTGTCCCATTGTTACTTAGGGAGATTCATAGCCCAGGCAGGAACATGAGCCATGTCATCCTATTCCAACTCCAGTACACAAAGCACTGTATTATACTGCCTGCACACCCAAAAGCTGATGTGGAATGGTATGGTCTAGGCCGTTGTGCCGATCTCAGAAGTTAATCTGAATCTGACAGATGTTGATTTTGTTGATCTGAAGATGTTTCAAGTGCTACTTTAGCATTTTTGGAATATTGTCCAGGGTGCCGATTAGCACTGCAGATGGGTTATGCCATAGTCACTGAATCTTGATTTTCAAATCATGATATTTAATGACCTTCTCATGTTCTTTTTCACCAACCCTGCTGCCACCAGGTATTTCTGTGTCAATGATGGTCATTTTCTTGTCCTTAATTACGTTGATGTCTGCTGTATTATGTGCCAACACTTTGTGTGTTTGGATTCGGTGCAGTTGAAGCACCAGAAGAAATTCAGAGAGAGGACCCAGGAGCTAAAGCTAGGCTTTGCATTATCTCAAACTTCTGTCTGGCATGGGATCTGCTGAATCCAGACATTCTGTTTATGCTTTTTGGCCGGGCACAGAACAATGTGAAAGAAATTCAGACCAAAAACATGTTCTGTGATTGGCCAAAGAATGATATTGTTACTAAGCTGAAACCTTATTGGACATTATAACTTTCTGCCCCCACTTCCACCCTCCCCTATCTTGAGTTTCTAGGCTGTAGAAACCTAGGCTGCCATGTAATTGCAAAGTGCATGACAGCCATTGACCAAATAGTACGGCTTCATACTATTTGTCCTGCTTGTCCATCAAGAATGCCTCCCTCTTGTTGCCCAGGAAACCACAGGGCAGGAAGAGGGCAGGGGATAATTTCTGCTGCCTCAGAAATTCAGCAAAGGAGGAACTTTTACCAGGCCATTAGAAGCCACTTCTATGCCCACCAGAAACCCAAAAAAGGCAAGTTGGAAAGAGGAGTTAACATTTGAACTCTTATCACCAACCTTATACAGAGGGTGGGAACCGGATTGTGTGAAATAGACAATAAACCAATAAAAGCTGAATAAAGAATTGGCTTTTATCGGCTTAGTATATTTGGCTCTTGGGAGGGGAGGGGGTCAGCTCAGCTTTACCTGAATGCACAAACCTAATAACAATATTTTCTGCAGCAGTTGATCAATGCAGCACCTGAAACTCTCACACATACACAATTTTGAATTTATTTTATGAATTACCTTGCAAAGCCTTCACAAATGTCTTCAGTATTAAAATAAACTTGATTTGCTTGCCATAAACATTTATTTCTGATGATAAAAGATTAGTAGGCAGTACGGTAATCTGTTTGTTGCATTTGCCTAACAAAGAAAAAAAAGCAAATTTTTAGATACAGTTTTGTCAGGAATGTGAATGCCAGTTGCATAGAACTTACCTAGTGTTTTGACAGCTCTACGAAGACTCTCACAATGTCTCTGTTATGGTAATATCTCCCATTAATTAATACGTATTCTCTTCTCACAGTTTTGATAGATCCATGGAAGTTGTTAACACAACACACAGATTCACAGTTGCACAGGTACGTGTTTTCTGTGTTATATGCTTCATGGATAAGAAATGTTGTCGAAAGGAAGACAAGAAATTAATGCAAAATGCTGGAAAGAAAAAGAATGTAATTAGAGTTTTCCCACAGAAAGCAACAAGCCTGGTTTATAATACACTGCAATGTTTTCCCCAAGCTTGTTATAAATGTTGCATGTTTCAGTTGCCTCATTTATTTCAACTGACAGAAAAACTGTGTGCACATGGAGTTTTCCATTGTATCAAAATGAATGAGGGGGGTCTATGCAGGTGCAAGAGTTCCATGTGTGCATCATGGCTCTTATGCCCACAGGAAATCAGGGGCTGAAATGTGTTTGTGCGCACATTTTAAAGCAGTGCTATTGCTGTCTCTAGTTCTATACTCACCAGCTAACTAGAACAGTGTACCCACTATTAGTTCTCTCTCCTTCTACAGGTAAAAGCATGATATAAGAACACCTAAAATAAGTATATTGTGTTCACTTTTAGTGATCAGAATGGCTAACTAATTAATAGGTTGGTCCAACTCCCAGAAGCCCACAACAATTATTAGAAGTTCAAGCAATAATGTATTGGTATTAATTGAGTCAGAACCTTTAATCACCTTTAATTTATACAAGATCTTGCATACAAGATACATTTCACAGTGACGGTCTGTGTGTGTAGTGCTGTCTAGTCATAACTAAGTTTTGGCAATCCCCAACAAAGGGGTTTTCAAGACGGGAGAGAAGCAGAAGTGGGTTGACATTGCCTTGTTTTGCAAATTCATCCTTTGTGGCCTCCCTTCCAAGTACTGACCCTTCTTAGCTGCCCAAATCTGACAAGATCAAATTATCTCATGCCACCTGCCCTCCCACATTTCACAGTATCTTTACATATTTTCTAGTTTTGCAGTTTTTCCTACCTACCTTGGCTTCTAAATTACAGGAAAGATATAAACTTACTCTCATTAGGACAAATGTGATCTCCTGCTGGTGATGTTCTGTTTGCACCTTAGGACTTTTCCACAGGAGTAATTTACTACATATCTTTACTGCCAAATTTTTTCTTTCTTTTAATTCTGCATGTTTTTGGTTCCAGAAATGTCTTTTCGAAAACCAGCATGGTGTAGTGGTTCAGAGCAGGTGGATTCTAATCTGGAGAGCTGGGTTTGATTCCCCACTCCTCCACATGACTGGAGATCTCTTATCTGGTGAACCAGGTTTGTCTCCCCACTCCTACACATGAAGCCTCCTGGGTGATCTTGGGCTAGTCACAGTTCTCTCAGATCTCTCCCAGCCCAACCTATCTCACAAGATGTCTTTTGTGGGGAGAAGAAGGAGTTTTTACGCTGTGTTGTGACTCTTCATGATTGGGAAAAGTGGGTTATAAATCCAAACTCTTCTTTTTCTTTCTTTCACTTTTCCTCCGTTATTTTCCTGAGCACTTTTATCATGACTTTTTAATCAATTTCTGAGCCAGCTTCCCTTGAGCATGTGATCATGTTAAAACAGTTTTTATTTCTCTGTCCCCTAAGCACCTGGCCCTTATCTACACCTCCATGTTTTCAAAAGGATTTTTTTTCTCTTTGACATATTGAACTAGCAACGTAAAAGTCAGAGACACACACAAACAAGCAGGGTTGATTAGATCAGCTTTGTCAATTTCATATAGAACTTGCAATGAAATGTTCAGGCAGTGATACAAACAAACAGGTGTCTCACAAGGTGTCTGTTGTGGAGAGAGGAAAGAGTTTATAAGCTGCTTTGTGACTCTTTATGACTGAGAAAAGTGAGCTATAAACCCATTCTCCTCCTCTTCTTGGTTACATTTTGCCTCAGCTGTTTTCCTGAGCACTTTTATCATGACTTTTTAATCAATTTCTGAGCCAGCTTCCCTTGAGCATGTGATCATGTTAAAACAGTTTTTATTGTCTGCCCCCTAAACACCTGGCCTTTATTCACACCTCTATGTTTTCAAAAGGATTTTTTTTCTCTTTGTCATATTGAACTAGCAATGTAAAGGTCAAGCAGAGGCACACAAACAATTGGATCAGCTTTGCCAGTTTCACATAGAACTTGAATTGGAATGTTCAGGCAGTGATACTAATAAACAGGGTTAATTTTTGTGGGTGGGATGGGCTACAATGTAAACTTAGAACACAGACACAAGCCATGTTGATTATATCTGCTTGGTCAATTTTATTTTAAATTAGTAGTGTAACTTAAGGCAAAGAAAGGCTGTGTCAGCAGTTATGAGTGAGTGAAATTGACAAGGAAAGTTGGTTCTGAAGGAGGAAATTGACAAACGACTACTGCAGCAATGGTGTGTTATTGCAGCTCTAATTTAGCCAAAAATTGTCTCCTTGGGTGCGGGGATGGGCTATATTTCTTCAGGTAATGGCATCTAACCCAGTTGTAATTCAGGTTCTATTCCATCAGGTAATGGCACCTAATATTTTTTTGGCTTCTATTTTTTGCAAATACTTGGACCTGAACCATACTCCATGTAATTGTCCAACCCCTCCTTCAGCCATTTTCTCCTTCCTCTTTTCCTCAGTTTTCAAAAGGCAGCAGGTAAAGCAGGGAGGGGGAAATTTTTCTTTAATTCAGCATTGTTCAGGATCCAGTTATTTGGCTCTCTTTTATTGCTGCCTTTTTATTTAAAAAAAACCCTGGAAAAAAGGTATTTTTCAGAGAGGTTTTCTTATCAGATTTACCAAATGCCCACCTCTAATTTTGGGTACACTTGTAAAATGAAGCAAGGAAGATCTCAGTTGCTTCATCAGACACCACTGAAATGAATAAGAAACAATATATGAGCTGCCATTTTGGTAACTTGGAAAATGGGAGGTTTTTAACGGATTATGTAAATGTAGTACTTGCATACACAGAAATATAGAACATTTATTTATTGTAATAAAGAATAACTTTTACAGTTATATGCTCAGTTTCTGATGTGGAAGCTGCAATCTTAATTAGACTTTCCTGGGTGTAACTGAAAAATTTCCTGTGAGATTTCTTGCTTAGATTTTCTCCCACAGTATAGTGTTGCATTGTCTCTTTAGCATGATAGTGAAGGAGCCATGTCCTGACTGTTCTACAGTATGATGATCAGGTACACCAGGAAACACTTTCTCACATGCTGCTCAATATATACATGAGGACCCTCTATCTATTATAGCAGAGGCTGCAAAGCTAGTTCAGGGCTGAGAAAGTTGCTAAGAAGTTTTTGAGAAGCAGTTTGGTTTCTCCAATGTCCACAGCTGTTTGTGATAAAACACTGAACTGACATTGGTATGGAATTTGCATTGTCTGCACAATTACTAGTATTATACCTGTTCAGCCTGCACATTCAAAACCATACTATTGCAAACACAACTCCAGCACTAAGCTTGGAAAGACTGAGTTGAATTTTATGACATCTGTAATATTGAAATCCTTAACTGAGATTTTCAGTATGAGTTTCCTTGAAAATCAACACAATGATAATAATTTCCAAGACAGAACCAGTAAACTGTCCAGTTGGTAAAAGAACTGGTGAACTGACTGGAAAGATAAGTAATCAAGTATAAGTCAAGAAAAGAAAAATCACTAGGAAGGTTACACTGTTCTAAAGGACTTACAAGATAGTGTCTTTATTACAATGTGACGATTATCTGGTTAAAGAGACAACACTGCAAAGACAAAGCTTTACACTTAGACTCCTTGTTCATCTCTTTTTAAAAACGTCTACTGACAAATTATGTGAGCACAATCCAGTCCTTGTTCTTTTTATGATTAGAGAGAAAAGGTCAGTCACCTTTGACATGGCATGAGCAGCTGAGTGAATGACACCACTTGAAAGAAAGACAGAAACAGAAAGAGCAGAGCACAACCTAAAACCAGCTCAGAACTAAATGGACTCCAAGCACAAGGTGTTATTCAGGGGCTCCAGGAAGTTAACGATTGACTGCATCTTGTCCAGACTTCTAGATGTGGCCATCTTTGATACCAGTGTACAGAGGTGACTGTTTACTTGCCTGCTCTCAAACCTGAAGTGTGCATAAGAACATATCTCAAAAGAAGCACTTAAAATCCCATTGAGTTGTCAGCTATAATATTAGGAACTTTCAACTGTTCTGTCAACCTGATTCTTGTGCAGTTATGCTTAAGACAGCAAAAGTCTCATTCTATGGCAGAGAAAATAACATTAAGGAAAGCCATTCACTGTATGAAATTTGTCCTGTGAAAGTTCATTGTAAAATCCCTAAAGGCAGATTTTAAAACCATAGGCAAAATTTGAACAGGGAATTGCTGAGATTGATGTTATCTGTTCTGTTTCTTGGGCCTATGCAAGACATTGGGTGGGATTCAGCAGGTTCGCACCACTTCAGCAAAACTGGGGTCACTATCCACTCACCATAAGCCGCGGGGTCACCTCTTTAAAAGCCACGGGGGTCCTGGACGCTCCCCACATCTCTGGCGCTCACTGCGCGGCTGCCAGGGATTTACCTCTCTCCCCTTACTCTGGCTGCTGGCAAACGGTTAGTCTCCGCTTAAAAGAGCAACTTTTAAAACCCAGCGAGTGCAGCTGGGTTATGAAAGAACTCCTCGCTGTTTGCGCTGTGGCGGCTGATTCGCCAGGTGGCCAAGCAGCTCCACGGCCAATCAGGGGAACAGGGAGCCATCTTGTTAAGTGGGGGTGTCCCCGCTAAAAGTGCAAGGCCAGTAGTGATAGCGTAGACGCGTGCGACGCACATCCAGTCGAAGTCACGTCTTCACGCGTCTCAATCGGTGTTCAAAAGCTCGTGCCGGCTTCAGCAAATGGAAAATGTCGGTAGCCCGAAATGCGAATGAGGAAAGTACAAGAGGGCGCGTCGCGGTGCGACTGGCTTCTGCTTTCACCTCCAAACACTGCTGGGATGACGTGAAAGTCTCCACAGAAAAGCGCCAGCCAACGATTTACTGGGCTGACGCCAGCATGTGCGGATCGTCTTAATAGAGGGCTGTTAGCGCCTCTTTGATGACGTTCGCACTCACGCTCGTGCAAACCTATCATAAACAACCTCTTCCCCAGCCAATCACACTGGAGACTCCGCCCTCGGCTGGTCAGCCACTTTCGCAAAGTAACTCATGACGCGACTTTTATGTTAAACTGACGGCCAATGGAGCGCTTCCATTCCCCTCTATTGCAACGGAACTCCCGCTCTTTGCTGCCCGCTGTTATTTCCCGCAAGAATTACGGTAAACGTGTGGGAACAAATGTCTCCGGTGGTCAGAGTAGCCCGCGATGGAGGCTTTTCATCATGACGGGGTAAAGCGTTGCAGTTTAGTGAGGTAAGTGGGTAGTGGCCCCTGGTTGTTAAAATAGTGCTTGTATACAGCCAGTTGTTAAATTATTTGAATCCCACCACTGGTTGGATTCAGTGGCATGTGAGCAGGAGACTTGCAAAGCTACATATATTTCCCATTTCCCTCTTTTTTTTGCCACAGTACTTCTGTGGGTGCAACAGAAAGGGTGGGACAATTTTACCCAGATTCCCCCTCTTCACCTCATCCTCATAAGCTGCTTGTCTTTTTGTCCACACAGGTCCTGCAAACTCCTTTATCAGCTTTGGGAGCTCTCAAGGGGTTGCTGAGGGAAGGGAGAAGGTGAGGAAGAATGGTTCCCGCACTTCATAGAAATAATCCTGAAGTATTTAGAATGATCACAAGAGTAAGTTAAATGATGTAAGTTCACTTTGTATGGAAACGCTGATGGATCCTGAGTCTCTTCACAACAACAAAAGGACACCTTGAGGCACTTCAAAGGCTACCAAAGTCACTTACAATGCTATAAGGGAGACCTGGAATCCTCCCTCATGGAAGGAATTCATTTGGTTGGATCTAATGACTAACTGTTGCTGAGCTGGATCCACTGGCTCCTTTTTGAAAAATGAAAAAAAAGTATTTTATTGCAGGAAATCTTTCTTTTTTGGAAGAAGACTCAGCAGAAGAGATTCAGCGGATCCAGCAAGGCAGAAAAGAATGATTGGATCCAACCCACTAAAACCAAAAGCTTACCATCTGATAGCACTCACTGATATTACAATATATTTAAATAAAATATTCTTTGTGTAAAAGTGATATCAAATAATTCCCTGTGATTTTGTCAAATTACAAAAATATTGTGTGAGTTCAGCCTATGAAAATATGTACAAAGAAAAGTGTAAGCATACTACAGAGATTTCACAAATATTTAACTTCCAATATGGCACCCAAGTATTTACAGAACTGGAACTTAGAGCAGGTTGATTCTACTAAGTATAAGAAAGATGACAGGAATCCATGACTATTTTCACTTCTTATCTTTGTGAAAAAACAAACAAACCCTTGCTGGTATTTTATAGTACAATCAAAATCAACTTCATTAGATTCCATTAAATTAGTTGAATGTGAAATCAGAGGAAAGTGAATACCAGCTTGGGTTCCCGAAGAAGTTAATATGACAAAATAATGATTAAATTGCCATTTTAAAACTGTTAGTCTTAAATGACTGGAAATGATACATTTTCTTAATGTGAATAAATATTTCATTAGCATCATAGTTTATATATTCCATTTAATAAAGACTGGACTGATGTGAAAGTTCAATTCAGATATTCTAATAACAGGATTAACTATGAATCATAAGACACTGTTGCAGATGACCATATTATATACATAATTAATGTATGTAAATCTTGGATAAACTAATGCATATCATTAGTGATGCATATTCAGAAACAGCTGGTAAGATGGGGTGGGAACTACTGTTGATTCTTTATGGCATACGCATGAAATGCATGTTGTGAATTTTTTAATGGGGGGTAGTTTCTTAGAATGTACACTGAACAACATATTTAGCAAGGCTTTCTGCAGTGACCTAGTTTTCACACTGTAACATCTATAGCAAAATCAAAAAGTGGGTGGCCAGAATGGCAGCAGTGTAAGGGCTGGAGTTTTGGCTTGAATCATAGTAAGCTCAGAGGTGTGAATACTTAAGTTTGAATTTGCTCTTACTAACATGGATACTCTAAAGTTTAGTTGTACTAGAACTTGCATAAGACACCAGAGTCATAGCCAGCTAGATAGAATTGCCATGTCTCCAAATAGGTTTTCCAAGATACGTATGAACGTTCTGAGATTTCCTAATAATCGAATGTGAAGGTTGGGGCTTTAAAGGCTATTTAAGAAGAGGTAGCATAATGTACAGCTTGACAAAGTGGCCTCTACCCCAACCTTCTACTGACAAACTTAACTCACATGGAGTTCTTACATATGTGACATCGGGGAAAAGGGATTTTAAAAGCCAATAAATTTTTAAATTGCTAGCCAACTTGGTGGCCCTTGTGAGAGCAGATAGGCAGGGTGTAAATTCTGTAAAATGAAATAAATGGATATTGCCCAGTATTTGTGATCCTTAACCATCCCCAAACAGATGAAAGAATAGCACAGAATGGGCAAATAGCATATTGTATGTGCAATCACATGGCTCACATATAATCTACTGTGTCATAGAGGCGCCAAAGGCTGACGTAGGAAAGGCATTAATTGGCTAATTGGTCCCACAAGAATGAAAAATGCTGGTCATTCCCACAATGGGTAGGATCCTACCAGTATGCTGACTCAATCTTTCTTGACTTCCTTCCTCATTGTAGCCAATGTCCCTCTTCCATCAACTTAAATCCAGTCATCTTCATATTTCCAGCTTATTTTTCTCAGAATATCATTGTGTGTTTATAGAATTATCCTTGGGTTCTTGGAAGATAATGTCTCATTTTGCTGTTCATGGTGAAACTTATGTCACTTATTATTCCACAAGTGAACAGCAGCACTGTTCTTATACATAGCTATGCCTTTGCAAGTGCTTCTAGTTCAGCATAGTTCTTGGGATTCAGTGACTGCTGCATTATCAGATAATATGCTTTTCCTATTCTTAAAAAAATGTTAGACTGTCATTTTGGTAACCACAACCTACTCACAGCTAAATATTAGACAAGCTAAACAGTGCTATAGTTTAGCTTGTCTGCTGACAAGCTAAACAGTATTATATCAAGAAGAAATATTGCGACATATTTTATTACTAAAGGCAAGATTGCAGTCAGCGTGCCAGAATCAATATGAATTTATGATCCAAGACTGAAGAACCTTGGTAACAGGAGGTGTTGGAACCCCAAAGGTCTGTTTTTCTTACTTTTGGAATTATTCTCCAGACTGGTGACATTTCTGTTTAGGAATCAAAGTCATATCTCTAAGATAGAGATAGTCTACTGACTATTAATAATGTTAATGAAAAAATGCTGCCTGTTTCCCCAGTTTAATTAGCACACACTTAGCCCCAACAGCTGACAGAGCTTGCTTCTTGAGAAGACTCTTCAGTACTCATGAATGTCATTGGTGAACCTTTGTGGGGCTTAACTTGTTAATAATCCTTTAGAGGAAAAAAATATTGTTTCTTGTTTTCAAATTGGTTTGATAGTACATATGGAAACAGTAAAGCTCCGTCATAACTCATAAATGCATAGCAATTCATGTAAAAAGTATAGAATATTTCAGGCAATACCAGCAAACCAAGTAAAATACCTAAATCTCATTCTTTCAAAGTTCTCCAGGGCAAACCTCCTGTTATCGGTGTGCAGATCTATAAAGGAGGAAAATAGGGGGACAAAAATTCTGGGATCCTTAGGTACATGTTCTTGTAGTCAAACATAATGTGTGAACATAGTAATTATAGGTATGGCCAGCAGAAGTTCCTCTAATCATAATATGTTTCCCATTCACTTCTATCATACAAATGTCTACAAGTCTTGTCATATGACAGTGACGGTAATGATACATTTGTTTATACAAACACATTTGTTTATACAAATGTATAATCAGATTCAGAAGTATGTCCAAGCAGATTTTTTTCTGAAGAAGCCATCAATTTGGCTTTCAAAAAAGATTTTTTTTAAAAAAACTACAAAATGTCCAGATTTTGCAGTGATAAAGACCCAGAGGCATAGCAAGTGGGAAAAGCACCCAGTGCACTGGTGCATCCTCCGCCCCATCCCACCCCAGAATGCCCTGTCACGCCCCAGGAAGCCCCTGCCACACCACGCCACACCACGCCCACACCATGCCCCCACAGGGGTGCACGCCCAGTGTGTTGCGCACCACCCTTGGAACTACGCCTCTGTAAAGACCTCATTTTGAAATATTTGGAAAAAATCCTAAACTTGCATAGGATACAGTAGTTTCATAACACTAAGCATCAAACTGTAAAAGTTCATCCTGTTTCTGGTGCTTGTTCTCCCCCTCATCCTGCGTCCTGGCAGAACCTGCTTGCAAGTACTACTTTTCCCCTTAACACGCTTTTGATCAGTTTCATGGGGAGGAACGGGGGCCCAATCTGTGTTTGAAATTCCTGCTGTGGAGCGTGATGCAAGTCTAGCAACCAATCTGCTCTTGACGGGCGCTGAGCTATGCGCATGCAACCTCTTCCGGATTTCAATTTCACCATTGGTCTTGGCGTTAGCATAATGAAAAACAGCTTAAACAATTAACCGTTCACCCTTCCAAACGAGCGAAAACCTGCTTAGTGCCTAAACGCTAAAACATTCATCCTTGCAAATGAGAAAACCTCAGGTTAGCAAGTCACAGGGAAAAATTTTCTGCCCCTGTCCTGTCCCAACACAGCACGCCAGCCAATCAGGAGAGACCCACAAAGGAGATTGTGTGGTAATGGTGATTGCTACAGTTCTGGGATCCAAGATAGGTCTACATGTCTTCGCTGCGGTGGGGAGGTTGGAACCTTGATTAAAAGGTGCAGTTTCTTTACAAACTTGGTTTGATCTAGATAGAATTTCCCCATGGGGAATCGACCAAAGAGAAGGGCCTTCATCCTCTCCTCAGAACTATTGTTCTGACCTGAAATGGCTAGGATGGAGGGTAATTTGTTTCTTTCGAGAAAATCAAGTGTACATCAGGGAAAATGTGGATTGCAGGGATCATATGGGTTTCCCCAACTAGAGCTGCAGAAATTATTGAAGAATCTGTTTCCTTGCCTTCAGTTTCCCCAGTTGGTCAAATGGTGCCCCAGGGGCAATTTCAAATAATGGAAATGGTGGGAGGGGGGACAGCTGAAGTCCTTTCTTCATAAATGACATAGTTGCAGTCTGAATCAGCCACTCATGCATGCAACACACATCTGGCAACACACATAGGCTGGAATCCCAAGACCCATTACTCCATACTGTGTAACTCATCCCTTTCAAGGTAAATCAAGCTAGTCACTACATGCATTCCTGTAGCTGAAGAAGATTTATAGGCTTCCTATACAATTGTCTGATCACACACCGAACAGGACAAACAACATGGCTGTGTATTGTTGAAGGCTTTCACGGTCGGATTCAACAGGTTCTGGTGGGTTTTCTGGGCTGTGTGGCTGTGGTCTGGTGAATCTTGTTCCTAATGTTCCTAACGTTAGGAACAAGATCCACCAGACCACGGTCACACAGCCCGGAAAACCCACCAGAACATGGCTGTGGTCAAACAGTATAAATCATTCAAAGCATATCTTGTAGCATTTCTTCCCTTTCTGCATTCTGTCTGTCCCTCTCTCTATATACGTGTGTGTGTTCTCTCTCTGTGATATATGTGTGTGTGTTTGTTTTTTGCTCTCTCCCCATCTACTTAAGTGTATTACCATTGAATGAAAGAGTGTAGCCACATGAGGCATTCTTTTCTCCAGGGATTAAGCAGAGATGCTTCATCAAGAAAGGAGATGGATGCACTGATTGGAGTGGAGTGATTGAGTATAAATACTCAGTTCCCAAAAAGAACAGTAAGGGAATTCTGCCAAGGAGGAAGCTTCCAAAGTGCTAGGTAATTGCACATTAATACACATCCAGTGCTTGCAGTAAAGCAGTTAGTACAGATTGAGAAGATCTCATGGTTTAATATTTTAAAATTTGTTTGAAACATTTATGTCCATCTTTTAGCTACCTAGTCCTATCTTGAATCAGCTGCAGCAGATGTACACTGAAACAGCTGTAAAATAGCAATACTTTTTGTCCTATAATAACTACTCCATCTCAAGATCTCAAAAGCACTTTACAAACACACAGTATGAAGTAGGACTCACAACACTGCTTTTGTATAGAACCTCCACAGTGAATTCCATTCATGGCATTTAAGTACACAAAAACAAGTTTCCAACATTCCACATACCCTCCCACATTCTACACACTCTAGGGTGCCCTTTGAATGTACTTCCAGCCACATGACAGTCACTCTTCTGAAAGTCAATCCTATGCAGCTTGCAGCAGTGTTTGAATGATGCAACCACGTGGGTAGGGTCAACTGCTGAGTCTTTCCTATGAAGTTGGCACTCCTGGTTGGGTGCCCGTTTCATTGGTTTGAATCAGGAAATTGGTCCCTGCCCACCTGCTTGTGTCATTCAGAGGAAGCTCTCAACAATGCATTGACTCATAGGTAATCATCCTTCATGCAGTTAAAAGCCACTGCTATATATTTATCATATTTTTATTTTGCACGTTCTAAGAAGTACAGGGTTATCTTCTCCTAGTGCTGTAGGTATAGATTTTTTATGCGGTGGGTTCAGTGACTGAGCTGACTTTCTGGCTGTTCCATTCCATGCATTGTTTCAAGCAAGCCGGACATGTAATGGGAGGGGTTTGAACTTGTGAAAAAAAAACCCTTACCTACGTGCCTGTCTTCTCCCTATTTATCCTTTACAATAGCCCAGTGATGGGCAACCTTTTGAGTTTGGTGTGTCAAAATTCGCCAAAAAACTGAGCATAACTGGGGTGATGTGTCACTTCGAGAAAAAAACCATAATTTCATGATATTTATAGTTTAAATAGTGGTAAAATGGAGTCTGCACTATGCTGCAAGATGGTGGTCCTTATGTAAATTAAGATGGCTGCCGCTATTTCTAATGGCGGGAAACAGGACCCATAGCATAGGCCCTCACGTCTCCCAGCCTCCCCCTCACTTATCTCAGTAATGATGTTCAATGACCTCCTGCTGTGGTCTTTTCTCCTCTCACTGCCTCAGCTTGTTCTTCCTCTGCTGCTTTTCTCCAGCTTTCTGTCCCCTTCTCTGTCCTTTCCCTCACTGGCTGCTTTTCTCCAGCTTTCTGTCCCCTTCTCTGTCCTTTCCCTCACTGGCTGCTTTTCTCCAGCTTTCTGTCCCCTTCTCTGTCCTTTCCCTCTCTGCTGTTGTTCCCCAGCTCCCTCCCTCCCTACTGGCTCCCCCATGTCCTCTCCCACCCTTCTCTTCCCTCGCACGTTCCACCGACTACCACCAAGCTTACTCCCGAGTAATGCATGCCTTGGAGCCAACCAACCATTTTTTCTAAACTCAAAGCTCAGTATTCAGGTTAAATTGCCGTGTTGGCACTTTGCCATAAATAAGTAGGTGTGGGGTTGCAGTTTGGGCACTCGGTCTCAAAAAGGCTCGCCATCACTGCCCTAGAAGGTGTTGGATTGAGAAAAAGTGACTGGCCCAAAATCATCCAGGGAGCTTCATGGCTGAATGGGGTTTTCAGCCCAGGTCTTGCCAGCTGTAATCTAACTACTACACTACACCGGGTCTCAATCTGAAGGATACTTTGTATGAAAAAGAATAAGAACTCACATAGTTCTTAATAATTGAGGAACTAAGGACAGAAAGTAAAACTCCAGCAGTGCCTCAAGATCATTTGTATTAGCATTTGGGAACATTGTTGCGGTAGCAGAAAAATCAACTCTATATTTTGAAAGTGTGACCTGATCATTAGAGGGAGGTTACTGCGCACTCAGGAGTCCTTGCCATTTACAAGTTACCACCACCATGACCACCACCACCACCTCACTTGATACATCTTGCCTATCAAACTTATAACAATGAAGGACCAAGATATTTATTGCATTCATGACATTAAGCCACAAAACACCACCACAATGCAGATTTTTTTTTTCAAAGATGGGAATCCTCTGCTTATCAGACATTTCCCATTCAGTTTTTAGAGAGGGGGCCATTCATTTTACACAGAATCATTTTTCCAAATGCAAGTCCATAAATGTAGGAGCTCAATCTGCATAGCATTCTGAAAAAAATTGCAGATGTATCAGATTAACTAGTCAGGACCCAATGAATAAGATCATTTATTAGATTAATGAATTATCTGTTGATTGGCAATACTGCTTTATGACTGGTGAAGACATCTTTTGTGAAACACAATATAACTGGCAAGATTCATGAAACTTCCTTAAGCACTAGTTGAAACATTCCCTGGTGTGGTGCTGAGAAGTACACATAAAGCTTTCCTTGAAAGTAGTAAATTCCTGCAGTAACCAATTTGCTCAGATTCCACTCTCACTGAAATACTTTTTGCTATTATACCATTTTGTGGTACCTTCAAAGTTTCAGTAGAGAATTTCCTTGATAAAGAAGGAGTATATTCCCCATCACAAAACAACAACAACAACAAAAGGTTTAGGAAATTGCTTCAATGTCTAGGAAGTTAGTGGTGTTTCCTACAGATTCTGATGATTTAAGCTTTTTTTATTTGCAATACTTCTAGCATTTAACAAGACCTTGAAATCAAAACTATCAGATTTACCTACCCTGTGTAAAAGCAGCATATCAGGTGGCCATGTCATGCTACACAATGGTTTGCTTCTGTTTTAAAAGAGGCAATGTAGATTTTTAAAATATATCAATTAATTGCAATGTACAACCAGTGCTCCTTCTTCTTCTGGGAGCTATGACAACCCCAAGAGTGACATATTGAAGAACTATGACATAAACTCCAAAGGCAATGCAACATGAAGGGAAGTCCAAGTATTGCAGAATGTACAGCCGTTGGTCCTGAAACATAGCCGAACTAAGTATCTTGTACATGAGCACTTTCCAACCATTACAGATACCATCAGCTCAATTCTCCAGTGTAAATACAGCCTGGTAAAGAGCTGTGTAATAATCATTTTATATCAGCATTGACAAAAGCAAAAGACTGAGAAGCTTTAAAAAGATCTTTTTCTCTTCTTAAATAATTAAATTTCTAAAAGCAATAAGATAAGAAACTGGCAGTCCATTAAGTGCCTTTGTGCTCTCATCTTGGCTCTGAACCATAGAATCAGAGAAGTTAGATTCGGAAAAGCATCTAGAGTCCCTCTTTTATCAACCTTCTAAAAGCAGGATTGTTTCCCTAGGTTCTGGTGCTTTTTTTCTCATTTAACAGAGATATGGAGCTTTCAACATTATCACAACCAGAGACGCATATCTGTTATGAATTGAGGTTGGTACTCAGGCTAAATTTACCTATTCAGAATTGTATTCTTCAGATCTTGCATAAATATTATTACACTGACTCACAAAATATGGTGTGTGTGAGTGAGTGTGAGCTACTCCCCCCCCCCTCATAGTTTCTTCAAGTAGCTCATGCTGGTATTCCTAATTCTCCCTAATGTTTTCCTAATGTTCTCCTAATGTTTTTTTTCTAGCAATGTGTGTGGTAGGTTAGAGAGAAAGAGACAGACAGACAGACAGATGGGGAGGCTTTTTGTGCACTTACTGCTTGCTGCACAGCTCTTTTCAGTGGGTTTTTCCCACAGTTATCTGTTCAAACTGAGGAGAATCCCACTGTGAGTCCCCAGATGAGTCAGCTGCCATTTTGCTTGCCTGAATATCAGCATATGCCTGAATATCAGCATATTCATAATAAATATAAAGTATGAATCATTCCTGGACAAGGGGGTGCAACACTATAAAGAGATTTTAAAAATATATAACCCAGTTCTTCTTTTGCCAAAATTCTGAAACACAGGATGCAAATTTCAAAGTGAGCAAGAAGACAATGCATGTACCAGTAAAATAGTTACCTTGTTGTCATAATCTATTAGCCATGTTCATGTCAGCCTCATGTTGTATTAGTCATAGTATTCACTAATCTGATATGAAAATTGCCGAAACAATTGCACAGTCGTGTCTTATTAGGGAAATCAAACACTAAATACCTATGATATTAATGCAACTCAGAGAAAATGGCTGGTCTCTGAAAAGATACCAACATGTTATCTAAGAAATGTTCATGCTAATTTACTGAATTTAGTTTTATTCATTCCAGAGAAGAAAGAGATTGGTGAACCATTTGGAAAGGGCTGCCCACTACAATGTTTTGATTTGCTTGAAAATTTTATATTTTCAAGGAATCACTCTTTACTTTTGGCCCTTTTATTTTACAGTTAACTCGAGTTAAATAAATTTTATGCTAGCTTTGATTACTTTGTTTTTATGCTGCTTTTAAGTAATTTGATCTTTACAGATGTTCTGCTGTTGCCTTGATTTCATTTGCCTGTACTTTATTGAATAGCCAGCTTCCCTGCTGCATTTAAATTTTAACTGTTTTTAATCTGATTGTTAGAAGCAGCAGCAGAGGCTAATAGCAAAATAGGAGGGGAGGGAGTAGAAGGGGCTGACTAGGCATAATGCTGACATACCTTCAAGATATGCTGGCATGTCTCTGAGATGTGTCAGTGGGGCTAAGCCCTGGCTGGATACTGGCATAGTAATATCATGGAGAAACAACAACATGGTAGGGGAAACTGCTGCCCCAGAGGCATGGCACAAGTTCCTAAACCCACCTGTTACGGCCTTAACAGGGGAAGGGGATTTAGGAAAGGGATTCTCCACCAGCTGCTAAGAGTGTAACAGCACACGTTTAGAATTTTAAGTAGCACAGGGGAATAAAAGCTAAAACTCATGTTGGCTGCGAGAGGTTGGCCGAGGGGATCTTTGGGACTATGTCTACGGGGAAGGAATTCTGGCAAAGAATATTCCACAGAGGAGCGCAAGAGTCCAATTGAGTTTAAATGTTTTATATAAATTTGGTTCAAAAATACATACATACAGTAAGGCACAAGAGCACATACATTCAAGTTCTAGTATATAAAAAGGTTTGAAGGATAGATTGGGAGGATAGAGGAGGAATGGGGTTTTTTGCAGGGTAATACGTTACCTAACGATTCTTAGGAGTAGACGAAGTAGAAGGCAGGGATTCCACGCCAGCACAGAAACCCAATGAAGGACGAATTCGTGTCTCACACCAACAAGACCAAGGGAGGAACGTGTGGCAATGAGCAAGGTGCTCCAGGTGAACTGGATTTTTATAGGGTAGATCGTTCCTTGGCGGGAAAAGGAACCAATCAGAGCAAGTTTTACTTCTGCAGCATCTGTGCTGGATTTGGGGTGCTGACCTCGATGAGTCAGCTCACCTACTGCTAACCCCGTGACAATAGGGCCAGAATTACATTGTTAAGATAAATGAGGGAGGGCTGCAATGCTCCCATGCAGATTAACCCTGTAGGGTCACTGCCCAAGATATTCAGATTTTGGCTGAGACCTTTAGACTTGGGAGAGGTAAAGGCTTTTAGGAGAGCCATTACAAAAGGAGGGGAAATGCAGAGCAGTAAGTATTTGCTGCTGACCTGTGTTTCCAAGCAAAACAAAGAATACAGTATCTGCTGGCAGGGTGACTTTCCATATCCTTTGTCTTTAACAGTTTCTATAGCAAGGTGTGGTAATCAAGCATGCTAGTAACTCAAATGAGACCTCCAGGTTACCAGGAGTAACTCATTATCTTAATTCAGCTTTTGTTAAAGTAGTTTTGACCTTCAGCTTGTGGCCAAGTGATCATGCAGCTACCTACACCCAGAGGAGTGCTTTTTGGCAACTGGCTCTTGCCAATATGATTTTAAAGCAGAAATATATATAAATAATATTCTGGGGGTGTCAGGGGCCATAACACACCCATTCCCCAGCCCAGGAATGATCCCCAAATCCCCAAATTCAGTAGAAAGTTACATCATAAAAAAACATGATGTGCCCATAGATTTAAATAGAATGGGAGTGACCAGACCTAGATAGTTTGGTTGCTGGAAGACAGAAGGACTTATAGCTCATAAAGCAACCCAGAGGAAGGCCACTCTCCTAGCTACATCTAACAGTATGTCAGCATTACTACTACGTTTCTTTTACAGCAGTGGCCACTCCTTTATCCCTTCTGCCCTCAAATTTTTCAATGCCAAAGTCGCCTTGAGGTTGCTTTACAGAGTCCCAATTTGGATTCAAGCTATTAACCACTCCTTGAATTCTCTTCAATCCAATTTTTTTCATAAGATAACTGGACTCCCAAATTGCATGCCCTATGCAGCCCTTTGTCTGGAGTTAGGTCAAAAGTCCTTGGAATCAGCCACTTGGCTGAGGGCTTTTAGATTCTGGCTGCGAATTCATTTTCTCTCGAACTGTAATTCCCTGGTCCACTTTCTGCTCTCTGACATCCATTCCAACCCCTGGTTTTCCATAATTGAAGAAAAAATGGCCTCTTTTGGACTGTCAGTGGATTCATTTTGCCCTTTGTCCTATTCAGAAGCTTATAGAAAATTAAAAGGTCAACTATTGGATAGAGAGTTCTCTACCCTAATCACCGCAGCCAAGAAAACATGCTCCCCCCTGTATTTTTCTCTCCCATTTGAATGGGGCCACTTGGCACACTACCTGTATTGCTTAATAAACCCTGCTCAAAGGAGAGCCATAATGCTCGCCAGGTTTAATGTTATGCCTTCTGCCTTGTTACATGGCAGATTTAATAAGCAAGAAAAGGCTAAAAGATTGTGCCCATGTAATGATGGCTCAGTTTAATCTCTGGCCCACCAATTACTACACTGTCTCAGATTCAAGGAAATCAGATCCAAGTATGTGAATCTTACTCCTTTACATTTACCTGATCTCCCCGGTTTAATTAGATTACACTACTTGTTGGACAATCGTGATTCTTCTCTCTGTATGATAGTGGCAGACTTTCTCCTGGAAATTACTAAATGCCAGTAGATTTCCTTCGACCTAACATTTATTTCCTGTATTGTATATGCTTTTTAATCCATTTTTTATTATTGTTGTACTGTTGTCTATGCCAATAAAGGCTTGCTAATTAATTAAAATAGAATGGAAGAGGCCAATTACACTCTCCCAGTCCAGTCTCGCTGACAAGTCACTGTAGAGCACAGGATGATGACTGCAGCTGCAACCAATCATCTTCTTCCCCAGCAGATATCAAGCCCCCTCCCTCTCTGTCAATCACAGTCACCCCCCAGCCCACACTACATAAACCCCAGCCAGAATGCAATGCAGCAGCAGCAATGGCTGGAACAGTTGCAGAGCACTTCCTGGCAAGATAGAGTCTGCCAGAACCACCCAGTATGGCTGTTGCTAGCAAGGCATAGTGCTGTTTGCCATCACTACAAATTTCTGTTTAGCATTTGCAGGGAGTGTAGTACACTCCCAGCCACTCTGCTCAGTCACCAGTTCACAACAGCTGTGGGGGCATACTGCATCTGGAAGCTTTTTGACCAGCAGGTCAGCTTCATTCTCATGTATGCTAAGCTAGGGAAAGTTCAGCCTCTCCACTCTGGCCCCTGGGAACACCTTACAAAAGACATTGATGCCATGCTGATCAGAGGGAGTTAGCAACACAGTCCTTCTTCATGATTTGCCGTTCAGTAAAGTCCGGGATGTTCTACAGCTCTGACCCTTCCTGCTTGTTTGTGAGCCATGTCCCTTTCTGTTCCACCTCCTCCTTTCACCTATAACTTCCCCTTCCACCTATGACCAGAAGCGGAGCGAGGGGAAACTGCACCCAGGGTGTATGCCCTGTGCCCCTGCCGCAGCATCACCCACCCCCGTCCCAGAAAGCCCCTGGAACACCCCCACTACACCCCCACTGCAGCGTCCGCCCAGGGCGTCACCCCCCCAGCCTCATTGGCACTACGCCACTACCTATGATACATCTGAGAAGGTGGGCTTTCACTTCCGGATATCTATACTAGGATTTCTGCTGTTGTTCTTTCTGGTACAGTGGCACTGGATCTCTGTTCAGGTCACCTGCAAAACTTAGCAGTGTCCAATTGCACCTTGATGACTGACCCCATATATTGGTTCCCACCCCTTTCTGATACACATGCATGCTGCAGGCTACCAGACCAAGGGTCACCCCAGGCCAGAGGGCAAAAGTGGCAAAGTATGGAGCACCCTGGCGGCAGAGGCGTAGCTGGGCCAAACTGTGCCCAATGTGCAGTCTATATTTTCCACCACCCCATGCCCCCCCCACGGTGCCCCCCTTCCCACACTTATTCACAGTTCAGGCTTAAAAACAACCTGATGGGAACTATACTTCCCAGGAGACCTTGTGAGCCCCAAATTCTCCTGGGAACTGTAGTTCCTCGGGCCATTTTTAGCCTATACTGTGAACAGGTCTTTTTTTCAGCCAGAAAAGGAAAAGAAAAGGAACTAAGGTAAGTGTGGGAAGGGGTGGGGGTCGGGCGCCTCAAGGGGGTGCCATGGGGGCACTGCGGGGGGGAAGGGGGAGGGGCCTGGGGGTGATTTTTCACCCCCAGGCATGCACCCGGTGCACAGCATCCCCCTGCCCCTTGTAGTTCCACCACTGCCTGGTGGCGGCAAGATAAAGACAGGAAGCAATGGGGGCCAGATACCTGGGATGCCTCTAGGAAACAACAAAGCAGCCAGCCCACGGGCCTAGTACTGGTCTGAAAAGCTGTGCTCGCCCCCCAGGCACTATTTTCTGTGCCTATACACCTGGCTAACCCAGGGTCTTCCCATTGATCTATGACAGTTTTGCCTGGCCCCATGCAGCTGGTGGTGATTTCAGAGCTGCAGTGGAGAGCCTAATGGCTGCTGGCCTACTTCCTTTGAATTTACTCTGCAGTGCTTAGTTTGCTGTTCTTGAGTGTGGGAGTGGAGGGTTTGTGCTAACCTCTTTCTATTCTTGCCTTTCTATTTTTACTTTTTTAGGGAATGGCTGTATGTGAGCAACAATTTTGCTACAAGTCAGGTCCTTGACACCATATGGGTGCCTTTCCACTACTGGCTGGGGAGTGAGGTGCTCAGGTCATGTGCCTCTTTCAGAGATGCACTGGTGCTTAGTTTCCTCACTGTCCACTTGCTTCTGGGGGCAAGGGGCTTGAGTGCAGCGGCCAGATTGGCAAGTAGTGATAGGCTGTGCCTCTGTGTGCTACTTACAGCAGTGTCATAGGTATAGATTTTTAATGGAGGGTTTGGGGTGGCGTCATGCTCCCACCCACCTCTGGGGGTGTGGCCTTCCCAAGCCCCACCCCTGACTTCAGCCCGCACCTCTCAAGCCCCCGACCTCAGTGCTTATAAAAACAGCTCTCTGAGGCCAGGGACGGCAGACTCTTCTGCCCCCCGTGTCCTCCCCACCGGCTGGGCTCCCAGCCGGCAGCCGGCAGTCCCTTCTGCCCTCCCCTCCGGGCAGAGGTGTAGCCAGGGAAAATGGAGCCCAGTGCAAAATCTGAGTTTTGCGAGGGGGGCCATGGGTGGCTTCTGTGATGCTGGAATCCACCCCCAAGCATTATCACTTTCAATGGTGTTTAAACTAGGGAGCCCAGATTCTCCTTTTAAATCCACCTTAAAGGGAGAATCTGGGGTCCCCAGTTAAAATAACATTGAAAGTGATGCTTTTTGGGATGGATTATCCCCCACCCTAAAACAGCATCACTTTCAATGTTTAAACTGGGGACCTCAGATTCTCCCTTTAAATCCATGCTGAAGGGGGTGGATTTAAAAGGAGAATCTGGGAAAATTGGGGGGTTCCTGCTGTTAGGGGTGCAATTGTTAAGCTAGCGCCATCAAAATTTCAGGGTATCTTTAGGAGACTCTCCTGATGATACCTGCCAGGTTTGGTGAAGTTTGGTCCAGGGGGTCCAAAGTTATGGACCCTCAAATGTGTAGCCCCAATTTTCTATTAGCTCCCATTGGAAACAATGTGGGATGGGGGCACCCCCTTTGGGAGTCCATAACTTTGGACCCCTGAACCAAACCTCACCAAGTATGGGTGGTATCATCAAGAGAGTCTCCCAACAAATCCCTGCAATTCTGGTGCTGCTAGCCTAAAAACTGCGCCCCCTGCAGGCCAAAAACTGAAAGAAATGAAACAATACAAAAAAATCACAAATGGGGGTGCAGCGCTTCAGACATATAATGTGGGGGGTTGAACCCGAGAACCCCATCCATTACCTACGTCCTTGACTTACAGGAGTGTCATCAGCTACCACTGTCTAATTGGTTGATATGTTGCCAGGGTTGTATTGTAATTTCCCCCTTTTGGAACATCCATAGGTAATGGACAAGTGGCCCTGATTTTGTGTTGATGGCTGAACACCACCACTGCAGCAGCCTTCAGCAGCCTTCATGATTGTGCTGTCCAAGGATGTAGCATTCCCCCCTCCAAACAAAATATAGTATATATTTATTTTAAAAGAAATGAAGTAGAGTCAAGCTATTTTAGTGCAGAGAATTGCACTGAGACAAACTTTCCCACCATTCTCACAATGGCATTCTCACAATACCCTTTACTACCTCCCCTCCCTCACAGTGGCAGGAAGACTTTTAGCAGCATTACACTCTTGGGGGAGTCTTTGTGTTGCTCTGGTGAAGGCTGTTTTTTGAGGTAGAGACATCAAATTTCAGTGTAGCTGCTAATGCTTCCTCTTACAAGAGCCCACAAGTTTGGTTAAGTTTATATCAAGGGGTCTAATTTTATAGGCATATGTTTTCCTGCAAATTCTACAAATTTGGTGGCTCTGCCTTGAAAAACAACCCCCACAGAGCCCCAGAAAGATTTGTCATAGGGTAACACGGAACTGCTCCTTTTAAAAATCAAAGGCCAAGACTTTCAGGTCATAGCCCCACTGCCTTGTGAGAATTCTGCCGCTGCAAGCCTCAGCTCTCAAGACCTATGCGCGGCGGCCCCAGGGGAGGTCATGAGGACAGGTGGCTCCGCATGGAGCCGCCTCTGCCCCCTTCCCCGTCCCACTCACCTTGTCCCCGTCGTCGGCCTGCTGGCCTCTGAAGCCCCGCCCACGCTGCCCTCCAACCTCCAGGGGTCTGAGGACAGTGAGGGAGGGGCTGCAGAGGCCAGCAGGCCAACGACGGGGACAAGGTGAGTGGGACGGGGAAGGGAAACAGCGTGTTCCCGGCAGTGCTGTTCGCACCGCGCCGCCGGGAACAGGCTGTTGCGGCAAAAACAACCCTTTAAAGGGTTGTTGTTTAGGGCGGCCTGATGCCGCCCTGGGGGAGGGGGAGCGCAGTCAGGTCGGCGCTGCTGCGTTGCAGCAGCACCGCCTGTGCGAATGGCTCCCTGGGGACGGCATTTATCCCGTCCCCAGGGCGCCATAAAAAGACCGTGCGGAAACGGCCAAAGGGAATGGTTCCTACGTTAGTTAATGCAAAAACTTCATGGGGCTGGGAGGGGACACTATTTTGTATTGTAGAAGCACCAAAGTTGGGTCTTTTGATCCAATCTACACAAGCTTGGTGTTCTTGTAATGAGAGTCACCTGCAGATATGCTGCAGATTTGGTGGCTGAACCTCAAAAACTGCCCCTCCAGAGCCCCACAAAGATAATAAATCTAAAAGTTCGGAAAAATAACAAAATCTGGGTTGAAGTTTTTTTAGTATTTGCCTTTTCAGCTCCATTAAAATAATGCCTCTTTTTTCAGCTTTTTTTCCTGGTTCAGCATATCCAAATACAGACCCCTAGATAATATTCAATCTAAGAAGGTTAAATTTTAATATTTATTTTAAAGTAACATTTCGTACATACAGAGAATCTGTCATGCATACAGATGAAATTATCTTGGGTTTACAGTATGATTATGATGATTGCTTTGGAGGGCTTGGCTTAAGAAGTCTAGCACTGACACACATTATTTTATGGAAAAAAATAAAGTTCTCAATTGGCTCTTAATGCCATCTGAAGAAGGAAATGGTTTAAAACTAGCTGCCACACAAATAATCTTAGCTGAAATTTTGAATATATTTTAGAAAGTAATGAACTTCAACTGACTCATCTGAATGTTGAATAGTGCAAGTATTTTAGTATCTATTCTTACCTGAAATGATCAAGAAAAATTAAACTGTCTTAAAAATACAATACCCATTTCAGAAGCATTAAAATATTAAAGGGCTTGCTATTGTTGTTCACCTGAACCAAGTCTAAGGGATATTTGTCTTTTGTACTTGTCCAGGAGGAGACATCAGTAATTACACTGCCATATGCCACCTTTCAATGTTTGAGTTAGTTGTGATTTTTTTAATGTGACTATCATTTCCCCTCCAGTTCCAAAAGTGTTGGTCACCCAACACTCTCTGCAATATTAACCAATTTCTCTGAAGGGACTGACTCCCAAATTCCTCTTATTTAAAGTGAAAGAAATTATTCAAGGTTGAACAACCCAAGTGAATCCTTTCTGATCCACCTAGAATTATAATTGGTGCATCTTCAGGACTTTTCTGGTTGGACCATGACAGTTTGAGTGCACTGCCAAATTCACAAAGTCAACCACAGTAGGTGCTTTAGCAGCAAACCCTGCTCACATGTATCCAGAGATCATTCTCTCTCTAACATGGACTGGAAATGCTCTGCAGTCTGATCTGACAATAAAACCAAATGCAAATAGAAATGGATTCCCTCCCAACAGATTAATTTTAAGCAGTTTTAAGTATTTTAAAGTCTCTTTCATATATGCAATGTTTTTTTCCATTAGACACTTAAGACCTCATTTGCAAACATTCCTCTATGAATTATGCTAATATAAGACCCAATTGCATTCCACCAATGCAAAGGCTTTCAGAATTGGGCATATTTTATGAAGCTGCTATCATATGGATAATTTTTCCATGGTGATGTAATGTCATAAAAGATTCTCCCAAAATGACTGCTACTGTACTATGTTATTGTTTATACTGGAAATACTGAAATGAAGCCGTTATCATGAAATTGAAATTAGAGGTTATTTTTTTTTTGCCGGTGGTGGTTGTGATGGTAATCCCAATTAGCCACCAAACAATTCTGTAAGTGGTGAAGTTTTCACAACTTCCAGAGCTTGGTTATGAGTACGAGTAGTGAAAGTCCCCTTCTCATTCAGCCTGCCAGAAGCCCCTGATGAGATAAAATGGACTTAAATAGCAGAACCTGTCACATTTTGAAATACCACCTACAACACCATACATGCTTATTCCTCTTGATTTTGAGATTATACTGTATATTAATCTATGGGGAGTCAAAATGCACTTCAGAAGTCAAAAATAACTTCAAATAGGTTGTATAAAATAGTTGGAATAAAGGAAGGGGGGCTCAGTGTTAACCAGTGAGGATAAATTGAAGTTTGTTGACAAGTGTCAGTTTTGATCTAACAATGTGTTTAAGTGTACCCATGATGATAATTCCCTTATTCATAATATTTTTTAAACATTCATAAGAACATTTATATTTATTTTTTACTGGGGGAACAGATATTTTAAGAAAACAACTGAAATGTATGCTACCAATTTACAGAAAATTCTAAATGCCAGGACATTACCATTTAAAAGACCATAGGCTGTTTTCACAAGGCTTTGGCGAAGGAAAAAAAATTGCTTGTCTTAAATACTCTCAGTCATAGATGCAAAACAAAACTGCTTTGTTACAGCTGGGAAATCACTTTGTGTTTTACAAATATAGATTTTAAACTATTTGCTGTTTTAAAGTATATTTCTTAAAATATTTTTAAAAAACAACCTCTCAGCTTCATTTATAATAAATTTAGTATCTTTTTACAAGTTTGGGATTTTTTTTTTAAGGAAGAGAGAAAAATTAAGAGGTTATGAATATTGACACAGAAGACAGCTTTTATTTACCTAAGTCTTGTTTACATTAAAGCTCTTCACAGGCTACCCCCTGAGTCTACAGGTTCTAAACCAATGTCAGGGAGCTGTCTGGGTATTTTTTCCCACGTATTGGGCCACTATTCCACTAACAATAGAGGCCCATTAACGTTTGGCCCTTCAAGTTAGGACGGCCCAAGCCTCAGTTTCAGGACGTCTGCCCAATATGTAAAATAATGGAATGAATGGATTCCTTGGAAACAACGATAACAAGACCTGGCTGAGCTAACTCTGACAGCATGTGGTAATTTTCCAGCCCACTGACCCTGCAAAGAGAGCCTGAACACAATGCTTCGACTGCAGGGCAGGTTGGCCTGAATAGCTGCAAACAAGTGCAGAATATCTGATGATGTCATACATACAATTTGACAGATGGAACCAGATTTTTTTTAAACACACACAAGCCCAACTTAACTATTTTGTTTCATATTTGTTGTTCAATCCCTTAATTAGCCCGCTCTTCAAACACCTTGGAAAATAGCATGATCACATATGGGATTTAGGCAGCAAAGTAGTTGTGTCAATTATTGATAGGGTGAATTAGGAAAAGAGAGCTGTCATGGGCTGATGGAAATACTTCTGTTTTTACCATAAACTGCACTTGAATCTTGTTCTCCCTCTGTGTAGCAGAAAAGCACAGTGGCTGTGCCTATCAGGAAAACAGTGTTACTTCAGCAAATGCTAATTATCCTTTAGGATCTGAGAAATAAAGATGCTGGAACAAGAGACAGGAAGTGGTTTAGAACCTTCTGTTTATTTCCTTACTATACAATTGGGGAAGAGAATTAGTGGTTAATAATGACTGTGTGGATCTGTGTTAATGCACAGCAGTTTCAAAGCAAACATGTATGATTGTGATGTCCTAAAAGGAAAAAAATATTAGCAATCATAGTGGCACAAGGAAGACGAAAAGTGTTGCAAATGGAAATACACAAAGCTTGTTGGTTGTTCTGCCAAAGCTTGTTGGTTTTTAAGAAGGCAGTATTTTTAAGAAGGAAATGGTGCCAACTCCTGTTGGAAGGATTTTAACTAGCAGTTATTGGGAAAGATCTCACTGTGTCTGAGGTCCTGAAGAGCTGCTGTTAATCAGAGAAGGCAATACTGAGCTAAAGGCACCATCAATCTAATTCAGTATTAGGGCAGCTTCATACATTCGTATGCTCAGTACCAGTTCAGTCTTGCCTCCACCACTTTATGATTAGACTTGGGCATAAAATGATGCTATCCCTTTTCATTTTCTGAGAAATGAGCAGGAAAAAAGTGCAGAACATAGATAAGCATTTGGCCTAGATCTCCATTGAATAAGCCTTAGAAGCAGCTACTTTGTAAGTTTTTCTTAAGTGTGGAACATAAGTTTGTCTTATGTGTCAAATATCAGAAAGGTGTCCTCTGAATACTACAGTGTGTAGTGACAAGAATGTCTTCTACAACACAACAAATCATTTCAGTGTGCGGAAATTACAAAAATAATTCCAGAGAGATAGATAGGTTAGCCTGTAGCAGCAAAATAAAACAGGAGGAGTGCATTGCAACCTTACAGACTAACAAAATCCAGTCCAGCAATAGCCTCCATGAGACAGAGCACATTTTATCAGATGCATGAAGTGTCCCTTAATTACACTGAAGTACTGATTATATATTCCTATTGACTACATAACGCAGGGTTATAAGCAGTATAAGAACTTTATCTCCACTGCCTACCCCAGATGTGTAGCTGCTAGGGAGAGGGGTGGGGCATCTTGCCCCAGATGTGCGCCAGTGCAAAGGCAGGGTGGGGGAGTGGTAGGGACACAGGGTACACACGGGGCACAGTTCCCTCTTGATACGTCTCTGGCCTACCCCAACAGAGGTTGGCATCTTGTGGCCCATATGTGTAATGTCTTATGGGCCTGATATTTAGCAGGGGATGCTTCTGCCATTAATTATAATGAAGGGTTTAGGAAAAGTGCATCCCAAGACAAAACTGTGCACTGAGACCTTATCCATGACCAGGTCTGGAGGGTCACAATTCACCCATATACCAAGCCTTAAAACATCACCTTCCTATTAAAAAGGATGGGTCTCGGCTGTTCTGTTCGGAATTTAACCAAGGAAAGTGCCATAAACAGCAGTGCAGATTCAAATATGTTTGTAAGTCATGCCTTAGGCGAGACCCCAGGTTTTCATGTGGGAAGGAAGGTAGCCAGCAGCCCTTTCAAGGAGCCCAACCCACCAATCCAGCAAGGTAGGAGGCAGAGGCGTACCGGGGGTAAATGGCGCCAGGAGACAAATTGTCTCCAGGATGCCCACCAGGCTCCACCCCCTGATGCCTCAGGCTCCACCCACACACACACTGCCCTCGACCCTGCCCATATTACCATGGACATGGGCAAGGTCTAGGGTGCCCACCTCCCCCCCCAAGACTTCCCATGTCAGCTAGGCTCCCAGCTGGCAGCCTGCAGTCTCTTCTGACCTCCCCTCTGGGCAGGCCAGAATATACTGCAGTCCCGGCCTCAGAGACCTGCTTTTATAAGCACTGAGGCCGGGGGTAGGGCAGAAAGGGGTGGGACTTCCTGCTCCCCAAGCCCCACCCCTGCCCTCAGTGCTTATAAAAGCAGGTCTCCGAGGCCGGGACTGAAGTTTCTTTTGGCCTGCCCGGAGGGGAGGTCAGAAGAGACTGCAGACTGCTGGCTGGGGAGGAAGGGAGAGTCCAGGGTGGGGTTGAGGGTGCTTGGAGGCAGCCAGAAGTCCTGCTGCCTCATCGTTTTTGCATGCCTCAACTGATACGGGCAGGGTCGAGGCACGCAAAAATGACAAGGCAGCAGGACTTCCTGGTCATGTGCCCCCCACGTGACCAGAAGAGTGGCGCCTGGGGAAAAGGGGTACCCCTTGTCCCTAGATAGATATGCCACTGGTAGGAGGGATAGGGGGTTGGGCACCTCCACCACTAGCACCTCCTCTTAGTTCTCTAGCTGGGCCAGGCTTAGGGAAGCAAACTGCCACCGCCATCCAGTTCAGCTCTCTGGTGACCCTGCTGCAGGCTTATTCCAACAAAGCAGCTGTAAAATACTTGCTAAAGGGCTTTACAGAGGACCTATGAAGAGGACTGGGTGGCCACCGATTGCAGCAACCTAAAATCTGCCCGGGACCTGCACCATGTATTTGCCTCCAAAATTGAGAAAGAATGCAGGGCATGCTGGGTTACTGGTCATTTTCCTGAACCCCCGTCACAAATCTGAGGGTCTCCCCATTGGGGGTGGTCCCCAAAAAAGCTCCTGGGATGTACCGCCTCATTCATAATCTATTCTACCCCCACAGTTCCTCTGTTAATGATGCCATTGACCCCAACTTATGCTCTGCGCTATGCATCCCTGGACCACAGCATTTCCATTGTTTACTCCCGTGGCCCCAGGGCTCTCCTGGCAAAGTGTGCCATTCAGTCAGCCTTCCATCTTCTGCCCATCCATCCAGACGATTTCTGCCTATTAGACTTTAAGTTCCAGGGTCTATGGTATGTGGATAAAACTATGCCCATGGGCTGCTCAGTTGCCTGTGCTGCCTTCGAGGCATTCAGTTCCTTCCTCAAATGGGTGGTAAAAGGGTACACAGTCAGCCCCTACATCACACACTATGTGGATTATTTCCTTTTAGTGAGCCCAGTGGAGTCTGGCCCCTGCCATACCAGGTTGTCTGCCTTCTAGGCCTTTGCCAAAGAACTGGGGGTACTACTGGAAGGGGAAAAGATGGTGGGCCCCACCACTCAATTGGTTTACCTGGGTGTTTTATTAAATACTGTTCAGGGCACTTCTTGCATGCCAAGGGTTAAGCTGAGTACCCTGTTTGCTCTTCCAGGACCTCTTGGGCAAGAGAAAATGTGCTCTTTAGGAGTTGCAGGTGGTCCTTAACTTTGCTGCCAGAGTTGTGGCACCTGGGCGCGCATTCTGTGCGCAATTGTCCAGGGCCACATCAGGGGCCTCCTCCTCACACCATTTCATCAAATTGGGCAAGGATTTAAAGTTGGATTTGACTCTGGTTTACTGAGGGACCTCACTTTCCTGGAGTTTTTCCCCATCCTGGTTGCAGTTTATTTGATGTGTGACTTATTTAAGGACAACCATGTTCTCTTTTGGTGTGACAACCAAGCAGTTGTCAGGGTTATTAATTGCCAAACATCCCACTTCAAGCGGATCATGCATTTAGTGTAGCGCTTTGTTATATGCTTGGTTCATAACATCTATTTCTCAGCTAAATATATTCCAGGCACTGATAATGGCATTGTGGGTGCCTTGTCTCGTTTCCAGGAAGAGAGGTTCCCATCCCAGGCCCCCTAACACGAGATCTCACCCTGAAATGTTTCCTGTGGAACCTTGGCAGCACCTGATCATCCAGGGAGTTCTTGGGTCCCTGTCCCCCACAACGCGGTAGGCATACTAACTGGGCCTGCCTTCCTGGTCTTCTTGGTCCCCTCGGCCCCTCATGTTTTCACCCCCTTCACAGAGGGGGTGGTTCTTTGCTACCTGGCACACCTTCAGAGTCAGGGCCAGGCCTCCAATACCTTGTGCATGCACCTAGCTGCCATTTCCTTTTACTGCAAGGCATTGGGCATAGCTTCTCGGGGGGGGGGGGGGGGATGTCGCTCTTTCCTTGCTAGGGGAGCAATTAAAGGGTGGAGCCACTTAACACCATGTCCCCATGGCAGCCGCAGGCCCATTACCCTAGTCATGCTGGTGGGCCTGTGCAGTCAGCTGTTGAGTATCTGCTTCTCCCAGTTCTAATTAAAGCTGTTCTAGGCAGCCTTTTTTTGCCATCTTCAGGGCTTTTCGCTGCAGTGAGTTGGTGCCCACATCCAAGGATGACCATAGGGGCAGGGACCTATGAGTTGGACCTATGAGTGAATGGCCTTAAGGTGCGCATCTGACTTTGCCAATCCAAGACAGATCAGAACGTCTGTGCGACCACAGTGGTCCTTGGGGCTTCCCCCTCAGGATTGCCCTGTCCAGTCAGAGACACACCTTGGCCTCACCAGCCATGCAACCACGTTTTGGATGGGACAGAGAGGGATGCACTGGGAGGCCTTGCTGCCAATACTGGATGGAGCAATTGCAAAGGACAGACCACCTCACACCTTGATCATCCAGCTAGGAGATAATGATCTGCTCACAGAAAAGAGTGTGTTGCTGGCTCACAGCATGGTGTTGGACTTGGAATTCATGCTGCGCTGGTTGCCAGGGTCACACCTATTGGAGCATCAAGTATGGCATGGAGAATTGGCCTGGGAGAAGGTGGACCTGGTTAGACACAGGACCAATAAGACAGTGGCATGCCTTGTGCAATCTCTGGGGGGGCAGGTGCATCGGCCACTTAGAAATTTTGTTTCACCTTCCAGCGCAGTATCAGAATGATGGCATCCATCGGTTGGAATGGGGTATGGACCTTTGGCTGCACAGCATCAGATCCGCGTTAAGTGATTGGTTGTTGGCTTAGGAAGCTTTGGCGGGAGCGAAGTGGCCTTGCTCTTTGGCGGGTTGCTCGTTCAGGGGAGGAAGAGCCTGTGTGCTGGGGTGGGGGCCTCCATAAGTGGCCTGGGGGTGGTAACAAGCATGTGTACCGCATGCCCAGGCAGGGGCTGCAGGTGGCTCGTGCCCCCTGGCAGCAAGTGGAGTTCATCCACAGGCCAGCACTCAGATGGCTCCCACTATCTTGCTGCTCCGGGTGTTGGCTTCGGGCTGGGGGGATGGTTATTACTGGTGGACAGCAGACATGCTGCCCATGCCGAATGCATCCCCTATGCCATGCCTCTGCTTCTTTCAGCCAGCACACCAATAAACAGGCTGTGGCCAAATTTTATTCCACCCAATGTGGTTGTCTGTGTTGACATTCCGCACCCTCGAGCTCATTCTCCCCTCCTCATGTGGCAAAGCATGGCTGAAAATTACCTTGGCTGCCATTACTGCCTGGGAGTGGGCAGGGAGAGGGAAGAATTCAGAGTCGGCATCCAGCCCAGCAGGCAGAGCCATGACTGCCAGCCCAAGCATGTGATGTAGGTGGAGGGAGTGGGGCCGCAGCCTTATAACGGCACTCAAGCTACGGCATCTTCTCCACCCACCCTCCCTCATTTTTCTGACCTTGTAGTGTTGCCCTATTGCTTGTTTGGCTTTGTTGTTATTCACATTTATCCGTCACAGTCTGGTGGGTTGCATATGGGAACTGATCTGTTCAGGGGAGGAAGAGCCTGCGTGCTGGGGGGGGGCTCCATAAGAGACCTGGGAAGTGGTAGTGAGCCTGTGTACCGCATGCCTAGGCGCGGGCTGTGGGTGGCTCATGCTCCCTGGCAGCAAGGGGAATTCATCCATAGGCCAGCGCCCATATGGCTCCCACTATCTTGCAGCTCCAGGTATTGGTTTTCCCCCCATGAATTGGGCTGGGGGAAGGTTATTACTGGGGGACAGCAGATGTGCTGCTCAATGCCAGATCTGTCCCCTATGCTGCGCCTCTGCTTCCTTCAGCCAGCATACCAATAAACAGGCTGTGGCCACATTTTATTCCACACAAGGTGGTTGTCTGTGTTGTCTTTCCACACTCTTGAGCTCATTCTCCCCGCCTCACGCAGCAAAGTTTAAACCCCTAAGGATGCATTTTTTAAAAAAATATATGGGGAGCAATTGTCAGGTGCTATTATTACAAGAGTCCACTTGGTAATGGAGGCTGAAGATCTAGCAGAGAAACATGCAAAAGTTCTACAGCCTGACAGGGTTTTTTCCCCCTGTATGGCACATATATACTCAGTATCTTTGTCAGAATTATGAGATTATTCTGACAACACTGATGTCAGTAAAGGATATTGTGACTAAAGAGACAGGACTTCAACATTTTATCCAATCCAGATTAAAAACTCCAGTAGTCAAAATGCTTCTTTTTCATCTTCCTTTTATGATCCCCTTTTAAGCTGAGTAAAACTCATGCCTCTGCCATGTTGGCTGGTGGAGAAAAAAAGTGACATCTCTTCATTCAAGGACAAAATGGCAAAAATAGATGAAATAAATACTTATTTTCTAGGTATGAAAACCATTTTGCTGGAACCCTGAGTCTTTAGAGAAGGCATAATCGTCAGAGATGGCTCTCTTAAAGCTGTTAATGTATAAAGAATCCCCTGCTGTGTGCTACAAGGATGTAATTTTCATCTTGGGGTTCCTCTGACTAAACAGCTCAACTTAGCTCTTTGGTTTGTGACATCAGAGAAATCCTCAGTGAAATTATAACCTTGGGAATACCCCCATGGCTGCTTTTATTTCAACTAAAGATTTTTGGACAACTTATATATCACAAAAGAGGAAGTTAACAGTAAGCAGTAAAAATACTGTAATGTTTATTTAATGCACCAGATCCTACTCTGGGTATAAAATTAAAGGCGAATCTGAAGACCAGAGTTTTTAAAGGAACAATCATGCAGGTTTTTGTTTTGTGAGCACAGCTGGTTTGGCTTTTTCCCTTCAAATAGTATTCATTATGTGCTATTCATACAGTCTGCCTCAAATCAGCTGCAGAGTACAGTGACCCAAGAATAGGTCATAAGTGATTATGATAGAATTCTCTTCTGTGCTATACTCACATGTAGATATGAGTAGGCTGCCAATTATGGGCACAATCTATTCAAAACTTTCATTCAGGAAGTTAGCACTATTTTAAACCAATGCAAATGCAGGGAGTTGTTTCTTACAGATTTGCCTCACTAGTAGGCCACTTTTCTCTAGCGCAAGCAGCCTTCCACAGATGCTTGAAACATCTAGTACTGCAGGAAACACTACTTTTTGGTGTCATGCAACTCACACTTTCAGGCATGACTGATGCCTGACTGCTTCAATTGCTACAAAGGAAGAGAGGGTTTTTTTCTTATGTAGGGTTATAGCCTACTTTATAATATTTATATTTTGTCTAAAATATATAGAACAATTTTCTAAAATCTGAACAATAGAGACCAAATATGTGTGGCTGTTTTGAATTAGTATTCATAAGAAATTAAATCCCGGTGGTGAAGCACTGGAAAGTTCTTGTAAATCTCAAGTGACATATTTGCCACTTGGAATAGATTTACAGTTAAAGTCCTAAACAAAGTTACATCCTTCTAAGCCATTGACTTGAATGGATTTAGACGGGTGTCAGTCTGCTTAGGACTGTGCAGATAATCAGCTGATTGTGCCCCTTACCAATTGTGAGGTATTAAAGATGTTGATCTCACTTGCTTTTGACAAGATATTTCAGACAGGAAAATTTCTCTCTGTGCAGAAATATTTGAACATGAACTATTACAAAGGGGAAAATAAGGAGAAAGCACAGGAAAATGTCTGTTTAACCTACACACCTTTGCACAATAAGTTTCCTTTTGTGGCTGAATAATTTGTAATTTGTTATTTTTTTTAGTGACAGACCCACCATCCTAATATTTTAGGGCTTTGCACTTTCAGGGCTAACTCTGTTGGCATAGGTGATGTTAGACATAGGACAGATCTCTCTGCCCCCAGCTGACTTTGTGCATTTCCAATAGACAAACTACTCAAAATTATTTTAGAGCTCACAAAAGCAAGAGAGTGTATGCTGAGCAAGCAAATATCAGAGGTACAATAATCATTGCCCATTACAGTTATCACTGCGGATTATTCATGCTGCTATTAGCTGGAGAGGTACAACACCTGAATAATTAGATATATAATTGCATATTCAAATAACTTGACTTCTGTTTTAGATTAGAAGACATGCTGACTTCAAGATAGGAAATTATGTTAGAACCTGATCTCTCTCTTTGCCACTCTGTCTGCATGTGTATATGCTGATAATTTCACGTTCTTCCATCAGAGGGGAATGTTTTTAAAGAAAATATTTTTATTATTCTTTGGAAGAATGCTTATGCTGCACTTCTGTACATTTATGACAGGCAGTGCTGCTTTGTACAGAATTTTGTCTGAACAGCCATTGAGAGGAAGTAAAAGTATTTTCCATCCAAAGTGAGCCAAACCAGATGAGTCTCCATATCTCAAGAAAGATCCCAACATTTTAAAAAACTGAACTGTCAACTGCGTGGGGATTTGGGACAAGGGCATGAAGATGAGGAGATGATCAAACTATCCCCTCAAATGGTTTTCCTCACCTGAAATTGCCCCAAGGAATCCCCAGTAAGGCAAACATATGAGCATTTGAGCATAGATGGGGTGGGGATGTTATATATTGTCTTGTTGCCTCCAACTTGTTGTGATCCTATGGGTTAATGACCTACCATTAGCAAATCTGCAAACAATATATCCCATGGCCATTTTAGATTCAGAAAATAGTTCAAGGAGGAGGTTTTCGCACTGTATGCCTGATGCAAAATGGACCACGAGCCAAATTACACAGTTTTAGAATTTGCCTAGAGCTCTGGACATAAAACCTTATTGTTTCATCTGGTTTGATTCTCTCAAGATTGACTGTGAGCCTCACATAAAGGTCTATAGAGGCAGGAAAAGAACTTGAGAAGCTTCAGAGGTTTCTGATTGGAAATACAATACAGTAACAGATCATTTTAGTAATCTGAGAGCCCTTCCGCATTGTCGTGCTCGACTTGAGGTCGACTAGAGTCCGACACGAGTCCTCCGCACAGACGTAGCGTCGGACTCGTGTCGGACTCGACTCACCTCCCTCTCGCCGTTGATTTTCTCGACCCTGCTGGGAGGCCGAGTCGACCGGCCGACTCAGGTTGCGCTCGAGTCGAGGCCGGCGGAATGCGGAATCTCCGCCGACTCGACGCGGCCATCCAGCCAATCAACGTATTAGTATGTTCGCGCATGCGCAGAAGCGGGAGACTCGTGGCGGCGGCGCATGCGCAGAACGAGGAAACGTCGCGGAGGTGGTCCGCCCTCTGAGCTTCCGAGCTCAGCTCGTAAGCTGAGTCGAGCTCACAACTCAATCGTGGAAAGCAACGCATGAGGGAGGTGGAGTCCGCCCTCTGAGCTTCCTCGGCCTCCGGAGACCACGAATGCGGCTAAGCTGTGCTTGGGAGGTGAAACGGGAGGACTTCGAAGTGCAGGTAAGAATTTCCGAAGTGAAACCTTGAGTCGCACTTCGTGTGTCCGGAAGGGGCCTGAGTGATCAAATGTGAAAGATCCAGACTGAGTATGATAGTTCTCAACATCACATAGGACAGTAGCCTTAATGTGAATTGATTAGCATTGCTTCTCAAGAAAGCTGACTCTCAAGTAAAATTCTGCAATTGTGTGCTGCGATCAGGGATGCTTGATCAAATGCCAGTTTGACTTGTGTCTTCCTTACTGGTAGTGATCACTGGAGCCACATGTTACATACAGTAGAACCTTGAAAATCGCTGATAATCTGTCCGGAGATTATCGGCAATTTACGAAAATGACGTATTTTGAGGTACGCTGTTTGTGCATGCGCAAACGCCATCGTCGGAAATCGGCGCCTGGCAATTGTCAATTTCTGAAATCGACTATTGTCGAAGGCACCGATTTTCGAGGTTCTACTTTAAGCTACATCCAAACAGTTCCAACAAACTGAATTGTGCAAAGAAGATACATACACATATATAGATTTCCCTACACTTCCCACAAACATTTGGTAGATTGTCAGTGCAACCCTAAACTAAGTTAAGCCCTTTTGAGTCCACTGAAGTCAATAGGCGTAACATGTCATAACTCTTTTTACTACTGTTTTGTGTGTTATAGCAGCTTTTGTAATGGTGACCAATGGTTTGGGATGTGACTTCAAATCCACATGCAATATAACATGGGAGTCTTACTGTTGATAATAGTTTCATCTCAAGAGGCAAAAAAACCCCTCTGTTTTACCTTCCTATCCTTTCTTTCTGCCACCCCTCTGCCACCCCCACCCCCCATATACTGGAATCATGAGGAATTCCAAGTGGTCCCCATAAATGCCCATGTAGCTCTTTTTTATGGTCTCTCATATAACTCTTTATATGACTGTTTAATTTTCTATTTAGGACAACTTAACTGTTGCATGCTCTAATAAGCACAAAAAGAAAGCCAGACCCTGTCTGGAAGGATGTGGAGGTTACCCAGAGGTTTTCCAGATTGATGGTTTCACTTGGTGGATGACCTTAAAATGAACTTTGACTAAACTTTGCTCTTTGTGGACTTGGCAGTTTACATTTGGAAATCTTGGTTGTCTGCAACCCAGCGTATTTAGCATGGGACTCCTGCCTTCAATAGATTGGAGCATTATCATGTTTTTCAAAACTAGAATTTCTGTTCATTTCAAGAATTACATGATAGCTATTTCAGCTCATTTCCAAATTAGTTTAATTTAATTAATGACAGGCAGCCATTTAGTCTATATTTTGGTCTGTCTTTTTATTAAACTGCAAGAGATTTTAAATAATTTCAAGTAAAAAAACCCTTATTGAGTGGTGATTGTTTTTTAAGTGGTAAAAGTTAAAGTTAGCTTTTTTTTGCAGGTACTACATTTCATTTTTGTAACTTTTTCAGAATTTTAGGTTGAAGCCTTCTACCCTAAGCAGTTCTACAAATCTAAAACTAAACAGGCTGACACTCTAGGTCAAGTATCAGTCGCTATCATCATGTATTGCCATGTTGGCTTGCCAATCTTCTTTCTAAGTATAGCATTTATGTTTACTGTGGCTATACAAAGTCTTAAGGAAATGTCAGTATTTGGTATGAGAGCCTTTTCTCTGCTCAGCTTTTCCAAGGGCAGAAATATTGTTTCCCTGGCCTTGTAATGACCCCAATGAATAAGAAAACAGCAAAATTCAAAACATCTGCAAATCAGGGTAAAGCACTAACCATCACACATCTTTATGCGTTGTATCTCCCTAAAACAGCCTTAGCCAGACTCAAACAGATCTTTGCTGCTCCCATTTCCACATAGAGATCAGGTGTGGCACGCCTGACCTCCATGTGGAGATGGGAGCAGAGATGTGGAGATTTCAAATGGGGCAAGCCCCACCCACCGGCCTTCAACTGCACTCCCAAATGGGGAGTTCCCGACTGGGGTGCAGTTGGACAGCTGGAGTGCAGCTGCAAAATGCACCCTCCAGAAGTGGCACCTGGGTCTCAAGACCACCACCCCCACGCCACTTCTTAGTGCCTCCTTTTATCACCACAGTTGATTTATTTTCTTTGAACTCTTAATTTAAAACTTGTTTTTGCTCTAAACTGACTTGGGCTGTTACAGCTGAAAGACTATCATTATAGAAAAGAAATAAGTCTCAGCAAGAGTTCAGACTTTACAACTTACAAGCTACAAACAAAGCTGGAAAGCTATGTAATGTGGCCCATCAAGGATTCAGAACTATTTGTGGATGGGGAAGTAAATGTGTGGGATTGTGAAAATGGGTTCAGGCTATAATAACTAGTTGGTGATTTGTGTTGTCTTAACATGATCTTTGCTGCAACTAGGATTGGATTATGATTCAGTGGTAGAGTAGAAGAAGATCCTTGCCCATATCTCCTTCCCACAGCTCCCCTTTTTGATCCACAAAAAGCTGACACTGGAACTAGGAGACCTACATAGACAAAAAAGATTTGCAGAATGGGGAGCTTCAGTGAGGAGGGAGTACTGAATGAAGTTGGTCTTGTGTTATCTTATTTTAGTGGGGCCTCTTGCACTAGTAGGAGTGCATCTGTAGGGAATGCAATCTGAAGCCCCACCTTCACATAGCTTGAGTGAGCAAAGACAGAGATAGGAGTGAAGGAACTCCCCAGAAGCCATAACTGGTTGATATTGTATCTGACACACACATTTAAAAAAAAACACAGAATGAAGGTTATTTGCTGGCCTCCTGTTGTTTGAGGAGTTTGTGGAAGCCATCATGGACCAACATTCTTGTTTTCTTGCCATGTTGCTTGGGGTAGTGATAAATCTGACCTTCCTTTTGTGCCAGCAGATCATAGCTCAAGCTTAACTTCATTTGCTCACATGTTAAGAGTGTTCAGTAACAATACTTTCTTCAAAGGGGAAAAAACATATTTCATAAATTAAAAGCAATGTAACATTCTTAAAACATGGGATTTCCTCATGACTAAGAAAAGCCCAAAAGGAAATTTCCAAAGTTTTGTGAATCCTGAAAGCAAATTTTGCTTGCCGAAAAATATCAGTTTTCATAAAGATAAGTAAGTTAATCACATAATTCTTAGGGTTTACCTAGATACCTTTTGTGTCTCAGTAGCACTGATTAGTTTGAGGAGAATTTTGTGAGGGTCGGATCTTGACAGGTGGCAGATTCTGGTTGTACACAACCATCTACCTTTAGGAAAAAGATTCTCACAAACAACAGATGGGTGGTACAATCAAGAGAAGCCCATGGCTGGAGCTGCACTATAATCAGAAAGGAAAGGTGGCCTTTTTGTTTTAATTTAAGAGCCTATGATAAAAGACTCAAATCCACAAGGGGAAGCCTGTGGTAGCACTGGTGAAGAATTACAGCATGTCATTCAATATCGCAGCCATTGTTAACTGGAACTTTAGCCAGTCAATAAGGCATATTAATTATCCAAAAGGAGGCAGAGTAAATGTTCAGCATCTAATTCAGGTGGTCTTTGGAAATGAGGCACATTTTGTTTTTAATGAAGGTACAAAAGCAGGTGCAACACATGACTCTCCAGACCAAATGAGTGGATGAAAACTGCATATATATTCTGGATGCAAATCTATGAGTCAAGGGGGAAAGGGTGAGTTTTGTTTTTAAAAACTGAACAAACATTTCATTTAGCATTTTGCCGACTCCATAATCATCCAGAGTATGCCATTCTGCTACCACCCAGACTTCCATTCAATGGTTTGTTTAAGCTGAAAGTGGGAAAGTAACTAACACAAATACATTCATTGTCCATGCTCTAATAGAATTAAGATTCAGAAAACACTTACTGCATTTCAATGAGATGTGATATACACTATGTGTGTTGTTTAGTTGTCCTCCCCTCCCCACTGCAGCAGCTCCTAAGAATAGTAAAAGAGAAAGACTAGAATTTTTAAGCTCATAAATACAAAGTACCCTGTGTTTAAAAACGGTTCAGATTTTGACACAAACAGACAAATGCCAGGAAACACACAGTGGAAGCTGGCAATGTGATTGCTACCATTTCTATTGTGGAATGAGACAGAGAAGGAGAGCAAAAACATCATATCACTGAGAGCTGCATGGCTGCATACTCTGCCCACCAGACTGAAGCAGCTATTGAGTCAATATTGTATAGATTTCTCAAATGCATGGCATTCACCCAACAGACAAAGCACAGCCATTTCCCCCCCCCTGAACACTGGGCAAATTATTTAGAAGGGCAATTTGTAATGTCTTTGACTGAAAATGTACATTGTCATATAACCACCTCTGTGCAGACTTAGAGGAACATAAAATTGGTGCTGCATAGAACATGTCCACAACTGAGAATAACAAACTGGGCATAAAGGAAAGCCACATAAGGAGACACAAAATAGATCTGCTATACAGAAAGATCAAAATAAGAGAGCTGGATAAAATAAGATTTTGTGGAACTACAGTAGTGCCTCTGATACTGCACTACTCAAGGATGTAGGTAAGGGGGGGTTCTCGGGTTCAACCCCCCCATTACATGTCTGAAGCGCCGCCCCCCGTTTGTGGTTTTTTTGTATTTTTAAAGTTTTTTTGGTTTTGGCCTGCAGAGGGAGACGTTTTTAGGCTAGCACCACCAAAATTTCAGGGATGTTTCGGGAGACTCTCCTGATGATACTACCCAGGTTTGGTGAGGTTTGGTTCGGGGGTCCAAAGTTATGGCCTTCCCAAAGGGGCTGTCCCCATCCCCCATTGTTTCCAATGGGAGCTAGTAGAAGATGGGGGCTACACCTTTGAGGGTTCATAATTTTGGACCCCCTGAACCAAACTTTGCCAAACCTGGGTGGTATCATCAGGAGAATCTCCTAAAGATACACTGAAAGTTTGGTGCTGCTAGCTTAACAATCGCATCCCTGACAGCAGGCACTCCCCAGATTTCCCCAGATTCCCCTTTTAAATCCACCCCCTTCAGCATGGATTTAAAGGGATAATCTGAGGTCCCCAGTTTAAACATTGAAAGTGATGCTGTTTCAGGCTGGGGGATAATACACCCTCAAACAGCATCACTTTCAATGTTGTTTTAACTGGGGGCCCCAGATTCTGCCTTTAAGGTGGATTTAAAAGGAAAATCTGGGCTCCCTAGTTTAAACACCATTGAAAATGATGCTGCTTGGGGGTGGATCCCAGCATCACAACGGTTGCTGCAAAACTCAGATTTTGCACTGGGCTCCATCTTCCCTAGCTATGCTTCTGCCCAGAGGGGAGGGCAGAAGGGACTGCCGGCCTGGAGCCCAGCTGGTGGGGGGAGCAGGGCAGGGAGTCTGCCATCCCTGGCCTTCGAGAGGTGATTTTATAAGCACTGAGGCTGGGGACAGGGATTGGGGAGGCATGGCCATGCTCCTAGGGGCGGGTGGGGGCATGGTACCACCCCTGAACCCCCCCCCCCAAAAAGCCTATACCTACGTCCCTGGCACTACTATCTTCTGGCATAAAGCTGCCTATATTTCACAAACTCCATTCAGAGCTGAATCTGCAATGCTGAAGGTTTCAGTTTGCTGGTTTTAATGAAATACATAGTTTAAATTATTGCAGAGCAATAATCATGGTGCTTTTGTAAAGGAAGAATGAAAACGTTCAGTTTCCTAAATTTGCTTTGCAAACACTCCTTGCAGTACATCTGTTCCTTTTTTGTTTTTTTACTAATAGTGCACTGAGGACAGAAGGTGTAAATAGATGTGAAGGGGGAGTAAGTGCCAGAATGACTCTGTGTTTGCACAAGGGATTGGGTTGTGAGATGTCTTTGGGCCTTTCCCCACTCGAAGTGATCCCCCCTATGCCGCACACTGCTCTTAGCGCGCGGCATCCCTGGTGCGCGCTACTGGAAGGCCACCACAACTCCCCGGGCTCAGGCAGGTTACCAACAGGAGCCATTTTCTCCAGGAAGGCTCTTGTGGGATGCCAAGGTGCAAGACTGAGGGAGCTGCACCAGACGGCAGTGTCGGGCATGGCTTCGGCTGTGGTCATTTCTGTCGTGGGGAGTCCCTGAAGGACCCTCAAGCAAGGCTTACTTGAAGAGAGTAGCGCAGGGCTTAAGGTAAGTGGGGAAAGGCCCTTTGGTGTAGGGTTGCCAGTTCAGGGTTGGGAAACACCTAGAGATTTTTGGGGAAGAGCCTGAGGAGTGCACGGTTTGGGATGGAGAGAGAATGTAATAGGGTATAATGTCATAGAGTTCACCTTCCAAAGTGGCCATTTTTGCAAGTGAATTGATATCTGTCACTTGTAGACCCATTGTAATAGCAGGAGATATCCAGCCACCACCTGGAGGTTGGAAAGCCTACTTTGGTTATTCCAGCATAATGACTCTATACCAAGGTGGAGGAACAGGAAATGAGGGTGCTCCTACATTAATCTCTGCAATTAGAACAAATTACACAAATTACCAAAGTGTGATAATCTGGGAACTTCTAGCAGGGCACATAGCAGGGCACATAACGGGGCACAAACGAGCCTCATTCCCATCTCCACAGGGCCTTGTTATCATGCATTTAAGGACATAACCATATAGAAGAAAGTTAGTATGAACTAGCTACCAAAATTAAATATATTTCCAATTGGTATAGCATAGACTATATTCATGAAAATTGAAATTACTGTTCCATATTTTAGAATGTGAATATTAATTTTGCCCCAGATCACATGAACTTAACTCAGACCACTTGTCAAGAAATCACAGAGAAGAGCCATACCTTCAATCAGTACTGCTCTACCATGAACCTAAAGAAGCTTTCCCTAATCATTTACTTAAAAACCAAAGACCAGATGGCATGCTAAACTGACAATCTCACAAGTGATGATAATAGCACTAATAACAGTTTAACATAAACTATATTGGTATTAAAATATGGTGATGATGGTGTGGTAACAGTGGCAATAAATTCTTATGATTCACAAATTAGCATTTGGAATGCCTAATTCCCAAGAATACTTAAAATTGTTTACTGCAGATCAGCATTTTAATTAGTTTACATTGTTCCATAAGACAATTGGCATTAATTGAATATTAATTGGCATTAACTGAAGATCCCCAGGCCCCATCTGAGGTTGTCATGATGGCATCCCAAGAAACAATGCATTGAAGAACTATGCAGAAGAGATTAAATGATGATGGCTTCCTACAAAGAGGAATCTTTTGATGAAAAAACTGCAGTTTTAAACAATGATGTGAAAGCAGTACTCCATACAACTGAAAGAAACAGGTCTCTAGAAATATTTGGGATATCCATAGAGTTTTTTCAAGCCACAATCAGAATCCCAACATGAGTGCACAAGGAAAACATGTTACTCCAACTTAACTCTCATAAATACCACTAAGTAGTTTTAAATTACCTTTCATTTTAAATCAGCTCTTTTAATTATCATTTTATTATTGCATTCTCTTTTCTAAAACACATAACCTTGCATATGAGACGTGCTCCTTTCTGCACATATATGCTCACCTACCATCACATGTTGATGATGCCTTTGTATCTATAGGAGTAGAGAATATTTAGGACAGGGGTGCTGTGTGGTTTCCGGGCTGTATGGTTGTGTTCTAGCAGCATTCTCTCCTGACGTTTCGCCTGCATCTGTGGCTGGCATCTTCAGAGATCTGAATATCCTCTGAAGATGCCAGCCACAGATGCAGGCAAAACGTCAGGAGAGAATGCTGCTGGAACACGGCCATACAGCCCGGAAACCACACAGCACCCAAGTGATTCCAGCCATGAAAGCCTTCGACAATACAATATTTAGGACTTATTCCTCTTGTGAAATATGTATTCAAAGCAACTTGGAGTAAAAAAAAGTCACCAGGAGTAGGTGAGATAGCAATAGAACCAATTTCAAGGCACAGAAATGGAATCCATCTACGGTAAATATTTAAAATAATATGCCAACAAATATGGAAAATAAAACAATGGCCCACAGATTGGAAAGGCTCAATTTACACTCCAATTAAAAAAAAGAGAGACATCAAACATTGCAATAATTATTGGACCATCACATCAATTTCTCATGAAGCAAAGTGATGCTCAGAATCTTACAACAAAGACTCTTACCATATATGAAATTTAAAATGCAAGATGTTCAGGTTGGATTCAGAAAAGGAAAAGGCACTTATGCCCACCCCTGACTGCCATGCTATACGTTTTTATCACTATGAGACAGATTTTCCCACCTTTCCTTTTGGGTCCCCTGGGATTAAGTAGCCTTTCTGGTAATGTGTGATGGTTTCAGGCTATAGTTCTAATATTATCCCACCCCAAGGTGTAGAATGCCTTTTCTTTTCAAACTAATCCCCTGAAAAATGGCACTGAAGAACTGAGGCAGGTTTAAACAAGTTAAAAAGAACATTTATTGAACAAATAAAGATGGAATTATGAAGAAAATCAGAAAATGGAAATCAGACAGGAGCAAGCTATGTACAATCTTAGGTTTCTGTCACAGGCACAGAATTTTATCAAGCTTTCTAGATTTCAGGCAGCGCCATCCAAGTGACAATGCAGGTGGCAGTGGCCCCACTGCTTCAAGAGAGGCTTCTTGGAGGTGGCTGGAGGTTTGCAAACCAAAACAATCTCCCCGCTGCCAAGAAGCCTCTAAGGGCTGAATAGACAGAAGCAACCCTCCAGATTGGCTGCTGTTGATGTAAACTAATGAATGGGCAGGAGGAAGCCAACTAATATCAGTTCCTGACCCAGCCACATTCTCAGACTCCTGCCCTTGCTGTGCTGACAGCAGCATCATGGGTGCTGGGACTCTGGTGCAGCATCCCATGCCAAGTTCCAGTGCCAGGGGAAGCCGGTGGTGGGCACAGACTGGTGGGTTTGCTCCTCTAGTGGGATAAATATCCCTGGGAGGGCATTTCGGCTGGCAGAAGCCTGCACCATTTCTCCCACCAGACATGGAGTTCTTGGTTTCTTAGATGTTATATTTCGTATGAAGTTGCAGTTTTGTCGTGAGTTACTCTTAGATGTTACTGACTTTTGGACTCAAAATGTTACTGACTTATGTTATTGATTTATGGTCTCTGGGTGGCATCTTTTCTCTCAATACACACAACCACTCCATGTTAGACACTCACTCTACAGAAATCTCATGTATGTGGTAACTTCAGCAGATCACTAATACACCAGACAGGGATTCATCCTTGGAGTACAATTCCCTTGCTAACTGGCTTAGGAATTCAAACTCCCAGAAGATATATTCCCCTCATTCTTAATTTATGATCACTGTGGAAAATCTGTCCCTACTATTCCACCTCTACCCTGACCAATAAATAAACTTACATATATTAGATTAGATTCACTTTCTGGCTGAAATTCTCTCAAGGTAAATTTTCACACACAAAGGGATTTGATATTAACACACTGGAATCCAAACCACAAAAACAGTCAATCTTTGCCCTCTCAGACAGACACATCCTCCCTCTGTTAATCAGCTGGTTGCTCCACCAATCAGAGCACGTCAGCTTACCCAATCAGAGTGCTGTTCAGTTCCTATGATTTTTCCCCCTTGCACTCTGTTTGTGAGTGCACTTTGTTTTCAGCTGTACTTCCAAATCTTATTTATCTGTCCATCACAGCACCAGCGAGCATATTGAAAATTTATTATGGTTACTGAAGCAATGAGAGAATTTCAAAAGAAAAAAGTTTATGTTTTACAGCAAAGCTTTCAACAATATGACTCATAAAAGTCTATGGCTAGTTTTCAAAGAAATGGGTTTGCCACAACACCTGATTGTTTTGATGTGCAACTTGTATTGTAGACACGGGGCTACTGTTAGGACAGATTATAGAGAAAGGGAATGGGTTCCAGTTGGCAAAGGTGTCAAACAAGGATGTATACTATTTCCCTGTCAGTTCAATCTATATGCAGACTATACCATAAAGAAAGTTGGGTTAGATTTAGATTATTGTTCTCAGTCTCTAGGACGGGGTTGCATGCAGCTAGTCAAGCATTTCACCTCCTCTGCGCCACATCAACTCAGGCCTTCTGCCATCACCATTCCAGCAGAGTGAGAGTATCCCCTTAGGATACCCTGGCTTGTGTCCTGCTCAGTGGAGGCCTTGTGACTTTTTCAGGATCTGGGGGCAAGACCTCCCTTGCAGGCTCAGGCAGAGCAGTCTCTGTTGCTACTGGACTATTGTCAGTAGGTGCCTTGTTGGTGCTAGCTGCTCCCTGGTGCCCTGGTTCTCCTCAGCCACCTTCCTTGGCTTCTCAGACTCCTCCCCAGAAAATTCTAAATCTGAGTCACTAGACTGGTCAGAGAGGATCATGACACATAGCAAGTCAAAACTTTATTCTTAATTTTACATCCTGCTGAACATTTTAAAATGTTAACCAAGATTCATTTGTGTGTGTGTGTGTGTTGCCCATTTTCTTTACTGCACATGAGTATTTCAATATCTCCTACATACATGGTCTTCAGTATCAACATGAAAGTTTCCTTGTGGAAGTGAAAGAAAAATGTTTGTTTTTCTGGAAACAGAGTTTTTATAATCAGCAATGAAGGGTGGGGTGAAGTAGAAGGCAGTGGCAGTTACTGGGTCCAAGAACCTCTTTGTCGGTGAAGCTTTTCCACAGTCAAACAATAACACCTCTGATCAACAGTCCCTGTGTGTCTAGCTTAAGGCTAGCTACTGCTGGTTGGAGCTGATGGTGGTAAAAACCCAAGATGGTGGTACATGTAGTGGTGGGATTTAGCAGGTTCGCACCACTTCGGCAGAACCGGTCGTTAAAATAATGCTTGTAAACAACCAGTTGTTAAATTATTTGAATCCCACCACCAGAACCAGCTGTTAAATTATTTGAATTCCACCACTGGGTACATGGCTGATCTGCTCTGCAATCAATAGAATTTTTAGGGTACTTTCTTTTTTTTTTCAGGGTACTTTCTTAACTGGCAGTTTAAAAACTCCAAAATTTTAAAACCTGGAGCCCACCCCAGTTTTTTTCTCACATTTACCAATTAATCCATTCAGCCCTAGCATAAACCCAGCTCTTCTTGTATGACTGTAAGAGAGGATGGATTGCACTAACAGTCCCCCAGATTGGCACACTTGGAGGGAAGATAAGAAGATGCAGCAGGCCCTGGATAGTTTTTTGACTCTGGAAATTATTTGCAAAACCTGCTAGTTGTGAATATGATTGGAAATACATTTCCATTTAATAAAATTGGACATAGCCAATATTATGACAGTGAGATGTCCTATTAAATTGTACAACAATAAGCTGATGTCACCAGCCAGTCACTTACCAGCCCAGCCCATTTGCTACAAGAATGCTATGCTTGGTGAAAGAAATAAAATCTTGACACTGACACATACATCTAAAATGTGGGAGGGGGGGGCTAGGTTTGAAAATCTTATTCATGTTGAGCTATAACCCTGATCTACTTTGGCACTGCAAAGCATTCATGACTGCTGTCAAGGCAAAAATGAAATTGATGTCACTGAACTTAGTGCTGCACTTGGTTGCCTCCAAGCACAGGCGATTACAACACAGGTTGGCTGTGGAGGTTATCGTGATTATAAATGTTTGGGTTTCAAAGAAGACACAAAATGGAAGCTCAAGAACGCAGCAAGCAATTATGAATCTTTGGGATGTGTAAGCTAATTCCTCTTTGAAGGATCAAATGGTTCTAGATAAGCAAAACTGCTGGAATATGTAAACTCCAGTTTATAATCTAATATCAGGATGCCTAGATCCTGATGCAAGCAATGGCAGGTCCCCTACACTGCTGCAGTGTACATATCAGCAAGCCAGCAGCTGCAATGAGGAATTATATTCTATTCTATATTTATTATCCACCCTATATCACAGTCTCAGGGTGAGTTACAAGAAAACATGCAACGTTAAAACCATGACAGTAAACACAATAAAACCCCATTCTAAAAACACAATACAATCCCATTCTAAAAACTCAGTTCTAAAATACAATAAAACCCCATTCTAAAAACCCAGACACAATTTAAAATCTCCCACACCCACCACACCCATTCACAAAAAAGGAGGGATATGTGGAAGTCCTGGGGTCCTTCCAGCCAAACACCTGGGTGAAGATGGCCTTCACCAGGAGCTGGAACTACGAGAGAGTAGGTGCCCAGCAAACCTCTAGAGGAAAGGCATTCCACAGTGTAGGACCGGTGTGAGAAGACCCTCCTGACTGTTCCCATCCCCCTTACCTCTGACAGGGACAGAACAGCCAGAACAGCCAGGGACCTCCCCCTCTGAGCTCAACATTCAGGCAGGAATATATGGGCTGATATAAGACTGAAGCTGTATGAGGCTTTATAGGTTAACACTAGCACTTTGAAATGAATCTGGTAGCACACCAGAAGCCAGTGCAAACTCCTCAAAATAGGGGTGATGTGATCCTGATAAAAAGCACCAGTCAACAGATAAACTTCTGTATTCTGCACCAGCTCAAGCTTCCTGACTATCCTCAAAGGCAGCCCAATGTATAACTCATTTCAATAACCTAATCTGGCAGTTACCAGAACATGGATAATTGTGCCCAAGTCATGTTGGTCCAGGAAAACACAGAGCTGGCGCACATTCCAGAGATGTTTATGGGTCCTCCTGGTCATCGTTGCCACCTGGGTTTTCAGAGAAAGTGCCCCATCCATGATGACCCCAAGATCCCACACCTGGTCAAATCCATGGAAGCCACCAGGCAGTAGTCCAGCGCTCAGGCAGCTTTATCTCAATTAGTCATGATGGGCAAGGATTCAAGGAACAGGTGATCAGCCAGAGCCCTGCAAGCAAATTGTCCATGTTCTCAGGTCATAACAACAGAAATTGATCCCATACAACTTGGCCAGGCAGTTCTTTGGAGATCACCTCAGAATTGTTCAAAACCATGGATTCTCACTCCACATCAATCTGAGTGACTTTACTTTGAAAATATTTTGCAAAATCATCACAGCTGACCTTTGAGGACAAAGTCATTCCTCTCCGCCTGAAGGTGAACATCAACCCATTCACCACTCAGAAGACTTCAGCTCACTGGCGTTCCTGCCTAGGGACATGGGGTACCCCTTGTCCCCGGGTGCATCGATTGAGGTCACGTGGGGGGCGCCAAAACATCCTCCTACACAGGGAGGGATTGAGCAAGCCCTAGAAAGCAGGCACTGAAGCAGCCGACTGTTCCCAGTGCCTGTCGTAGCCCCGCCCACTCTGTACGGTGGGCTGGAATGTCCAGGGGGCGGGGGAGAAGTCCCACTGGGCTCCCAGGAGCAGGACTGGGGAGCTCCGCCTCCCCTCCCTCTAACCCAGCATGCCTAATTCGCTAAGTGTGGCATTACTCAGAAGCCTTCTCCCGGCAGCCGGGCACCGGGAGGCACAGGAAAAGGCAAGCTGAGCAGGGAGCCCAGAAGCAGCAGCAGAACTGAAGATGATGCTGTTTGCTTGGTAAACCTTCAGATGGGGGTTGACTTGTGAGAGATTTACATGCTTACAAGTTAATTCCCCTTGCACTGGCTTGGAGCTGTTTCTCAGGCTAGCAGCCTACCTCACAGGGTTGGTGTGAGGACACAATTAGGAAAGTGGTGGGGAGGGAGCCATGACTGTTTTTCTGGGGGTAGGAGGTGATTTGTGAGAGATGATGCTGATGTTTGCTTGGGAAACCTTCAGATGGGGGGTGACTTGTGAGAGATTTACATGCTTACAAGTTAATTCCCACTTGCACTGGCTTGGAGCTCTTTCTGAGGCTAACAACCTACCTCATAGGGTTGGTGTGAGGACACAATTAGGAAATAGAGTTGGTGGGGAGAAAGCCATGTATGTTTTGCTGGAGGTGGGAGGTGTTTTGTGAGCTGGTGCAAAAAATCATTGTTTGGTCGTTGTGGGGGAGGGTGGTCGTCCATACCTGGGGTGGGGGTGGGGGGGCACCAAACTCAGATTTTGTCCCCGGGCTCCAGTTTGCCTAGATTTGCCCCTGCTTCAGCTAGACGGTTATTTGCAGATACTGAAGGCAGAGATGAAAACCCTCAATGGTCAATTCCCTACGGTCAATTAATTGCGGGATACTCACATGAAATATCCAGGTTTCAGGAAGAACTCCCCACTGTTTAACTGCCGAACACGAATTCATCGCGGTTCTGGTGCTCCCTCTCCCCCTTATCATGTGCTTTTAAAGAACCTGCATGGAAGTGCACCTTTTTTTAAAAAAACACGCTGAAGGCGGATCAGTGGGGAGGATCAGGGGTTGAATGTAGGTTTGTTTCCCCACCATTGGAAATGATGTGGAGCCTTCCAGCCAATCAGAGAGCAATGGGCTGTGCGCGAAGCATGCGCAGACCTTTTTTTTGTTTCGTGCTGGTGGAGGAATGTGATTTCTGTGCCAACAGTAAACTAAAACTAGACTTTCGTGCCAGCGCAGCTGCAAGGGTAAAGAGTGGCGAAGCCGCACATAAACGTAGCTTAGCGCGAAAAACAGCTACTGTTCTATCTACGCATGTGAATGGTGATGTAGCTGCATAAAAAAAGTTTTAAAATCTCCACCCCAACACAGTGCAACAGTCAATCAGGACGAGGAAGAAAGAGCTGCTGAGCAGATCGTGCATTCGATAGCATGATCATGGGGAGTGCTGCACTTTTTGAAACCATGATAGACATCGATGTCTTCAACACATACACGCTGCAGTGGGGAGGGTGAAACTGTGATGAAAAGCTGCCATTTCTTTTGAAACCTGGTTGTATCTGGATTTAATTTTTCACTGGGGATTCCACCTTTGCTGCCTTTACCACCATCTGGTAGGCTCAATAATGTGCTCTCACTGATATCCAGTCAGATTCACAGTGAGTTTTCCTCCATTTGCATTCAAGCCATCATTCTAATTGCTTCATAGCCCTAAGCTTCCCTAGGGAGGTCTACTAGCGGGCTATCCAGACTTTACCAGTAAGTCAAGGGCGCTTCGGAGCAATTGTGTCAACAGCCCTGGTCATCTTGCAGTAATAGTGTAGGCATTTCCAACAGGAGAAATCCAGGTAGCCAAAACCATAAAGGATATTTTTGCCTAGTCTTCCACATACTATGAATCAGCATAATGCATTAGTGGCTGCTACTAAGTTCTTAGCAGGAGTTCTCTAGAACAGCCCCCCCCCCCCCATGCCCCATGTACAAGCTCACTAGACATTTGATTTCTATGTTCATGGTAACTTGTGTTAACTGTTCAACAGTTGTAACAATTAAAGATATCTATCCAATTAATATGGAACTATGTTCACTGGTCACCCTTTTAAAAACTGATAATCATCTGATTAATCTTGTACAGTAAATAAATGCCCTGATGTAACAGAGCACACAAAGGGCTTTGATTCAGGGAAAGAAAAATGATGTGTTATTACTTTGAAAAGCTCACTGTTAGTACAGATTGCAGAAGCCTAGCAAAATTCTGAAGATCTGTGATGTTTGTTTTGAGATTTAGGATGATTTTCTGGCTGTAATAATAAAAGCCCTGTCTGCTCTTTACTTGCTTGCACATAAATTCAGATAACATCCAAAAGCTGACAAATCAGCTTTCAAAAACTGAAAGAGCAGAAATATTACAGAAATTTTCACATCCATCTTTCAAGAAATTTCCATACAAGAGATTGGAATAATCACGGTGAGACGGAGGGGAAAGAAAGCCTGGCATAACAAAATGTTACATGTTTAAAGCCAAATCCACAGGGCTGATGCCGAATTAAACCAACCCAAGCTGTTCAAATAAAAATAAGTGGGGGTAGGGGAGATATTACAAAAAACTTTATCTTCAGCAACAATTTGATGCTTGATTTTAGGGTCCTGTGCTTTAAAATGAAACAGTACTATCTAGCAAGAAGTTCTACTGAAATGCATGGAAGCTGCAGGACAGCCAGGGAAATGCACACTAAAACGGCAACACTGGCCCCAGTGACATGGTCACTCAAGGGTGCATTACAGTCAGTAGTGACAAACTGGTCATAGAATTCAGCATATAAAGAAATGCTTGAGAAAAATTAGGTATCACATTATGTGCAGAAAAATGGATCTGGCCAGTGATGTCTCATATGACTCGCAGAAACAGAACATACTGTGCCAGGAAAAAACCCTGGGCCAATTAGGTTAGGATACAGATTACATCACAATAGCAGAGACAATCACAGATGGCATGTAGAAGGCCCCACATTCACACCTTGGCACCTCCACTTAAACACCTCAGGCTGGAAGTATTGGGAATGACTTTTTGTTATGCTTGGGACCACCAAGCATTCCTTTCAAAACACAGGAACTCGAAATGGTGGTTATTTTAACTGATGTCCTGCATGATCAGAAAACAAGCATGGTGGCCTCCAAAGAGCACAACTCAGAAATTAGTGAGAAAATGACAAAGAACTGTGTTTACTAGAGTGTAAATCTCAAGTTTGTCAGTTAACTCTTCCCAAACACATTACTACATCTTTTTCTGCATGAGACCCCAGAAAACTGCTTCCAGTACAAGTAGAGAGTGGTGAGTCAAACTGTCTGGCTAGGGAAAGGGCAACCTCATATGTTCAATTTTAACAGAATTCACTTTTCACTGAAACTGAATTTGATGAAGAATTTTTATTTTCTTTTTATGGTGCAGAGTATGCACATCCTTGCATATACATTAATTAACAGTAGTGCCCTTCAGATTTAAGTAGCATTATACAATGACATTGATTCTACCTCTCAGTTCTCAGGATAAGGCTTTTAGCCTCTTTTCTGGGGTTTAGACCCATTCTGGCCATTTTCCAGGCTTGACTTGAAGATTTATGATGCTCTTGCTGGGAAAATTCTGTATCTTGCACATTCCTTGAAGTCTTAAAGCTGACATTTCTGTTGCTCTGGTGGAAGGTAGCTGTTTTGTAGGTCATGATCACACATGGTGAGCCAGCCCAACACACTAATACCCCATAGGGAGTGTCTAAGATGAGGTCTAAAACCATCAATTTGATCTGCTATTTGGCAGGCAGCCCATGAAGAGTGTGTGCTGATGTGTTTTTTACCACTGTAAGGTCAACAGCTTCCTACCTTGCTACAGAGAATTACAATAATCAAGATGAGGTCATAAATGCATAGATCAACACTGTTAAAACAACACCTAACAGGAGAGAAACTGCCTTCTGCCTGAGGCAGGAAATCCTTTTGTGTTTTTATTTGTTTCTGACATATTCCAAGCTGTGCAGGAGAGCTGAGGTCTGCAAAACCAAAGTGGACATACAAAATTAAACCTGGTACCCAAGAAATGTAAGCCAGCCAAATGGATAGGCAGAGGACTCTGGATGAAGTGGTCCTTATCCTTTCATTATTCCCGTAGTTAAGAGACAGTGAAATCCTGTGGGCTGGAGTAACTCTGCTTAGGATGGCATTGTAAGAAACTGATATAACACCAGAAGTGTTAAGTTGCCCCCATTTTACTGTTTAAACATTTATTTTATGAAATATTTTCTTTTAGAAAATATGTATTTTTAGACAATTCCCTGTTCACCAGGCATTGTAGTAACAGAATTCAACGGACATTTCTGTTCCTGTTATTTGCTGAGAGCTTTTCATTGTCACCCAGAACAAAAATGAAATGGCAGGATTAGGAGGAAGACAGAAACTGCTAGAAAGGAACTCCTTGGAAGGTTTAGATACTTGATTAAGCTAGCAAGGATAGCATACCTCTTATTCAAGAACTTCCACATATGTTTGAATAATTGGGTCAAGCAAATCCAGGCTGGAACTGCCCATGCTATTTTATTGAAGAGTGTGTATTTAGGGTCAACAAGCATGTCATTTTTCATGCTTCTTATGGCTGACATTCATACAATGCATGGTCTTGTTTGGAGTAACATAGCCTCAAGCAAGGTGATCCGGGCAAACCCAAAAGAGCAATGCAGGCCAAACTATATGTGATGCTGGGAGATGTATGATTAATTTACAGAAGGGAAAAGAACCTGTCTGGCTCTAATGCGAACTTAAAAACTCTATTTTTAATGAAAATAATTAAAACCTTTATGTAACAAAACCACAACATTTCATCAACAACAAAGTATACATATTATAAATAACAACCACAGAACAATGAATAATACATACACAGGTGATCCCAAAGACAATAATATCAAGTCTCTGTAATAAAGGTATCACTTTAAAAGAGATCCACTAAAGGTGTAGATGTAAGGGATACCAAGTGTCTGATGCCTGTAAATACTCAACTTCCGTGAATGAGCTTCATGCAGTGGTGTAGCGCCAAGGGGCCATCTTGAGTGCAGTCCTTAAAACCTACTAAGATCTAGATTTCCACAGTACAGATGTAGAAAAAGTAATGGTCCAAACAGAACCAGAAAACAGATTGGATATATTGCTCTCTGAAGTCCCTGAAACGATGGAACGCATTTGCTGTTCTCCATAATCTTTTGAATGGGCTTCATAGTATCCTGAAGTATTGATTCAAAACTGGATATGAGCAGATTACCCTTGTACATTTTCCCTTTTCCCCATTGCAGGTTAGTAATTAACGTTAGTATGTGGCATAATTTAATACATTAAAATACAAATTAAATGACCCATTCAGGTCCTGTTTGAGTAATTACCAGCCTCAGTGTATTACCTGGAATTCTGCATTGATTGACTTTCAGTTTAAAAGTCAAACTGGCTTTAAGGCCAGATAAACTACATTTTAACTACCATGTTTCCCTGAAAATAAGACAGTGTCTTAGGCCATTTCCGCACGGCCTCCCTGTCGCCTCCACGCCGGCGAGAATTCCACCGGCGTGGAGGCGAAGGCCGTTCGCATGCACGCATGCGGACGGCCTCAGCAGAGGCCGGCAAATGGCAGGCAGCTCCGCACGGAGCCGCCTCTTCCCCCCTGCCCGTCCCACTCACCTTGTCCCCATGGTACAGCCTGCTGGCGGTCGAGCTGCCCTGGAAGCCTCCAGGGCCAGTCCAGGAGGGACAGTGTGTAGAGGCGGCGGCCTTCAATGGCCAGCAGGCGGTTTATGGGGACAGAGACGATGAGGACATGGCAGGGAGATAGCGTGTTCCCGGCGGCGCAATGGTTGCGTGACTGGGCTACCCAGCGCCGCCGGGAAGACGCTTTCCCCCCAACAACAACCTTTAAAGGGTTGTTGTTTAGGGCGGCCTGATGCCGCCCTGGGGGAGGGGGAGGGCAGTCAGGTGAACGGCGGCCTGGGGGTGGCATTTTTACCGCCCCCAGGCCGTTGTTTTTGGCCCATGCGGAAAGGGCCTTATATTAATTTTTGCTCCCAAAGATGCTCTATGTCTTATTTTCAGGGGATGTCTTATTTTTCTGTGTTCTGTTCGTCAGGCATGCTTCCAAACAAAATTTTTGCTACGTCTTACTTTCAGGGATGCCTTATATTTCGCACTTCAGCAAAACCTCTACTACGTCTTATTTTCAGGGGATGTCTTTTATTCGGGGATGTCTTTTATTCGGGGTAACATGACAAAAACTGTATTTGTTTATATTCTTAGCACAAATACGTGACTTTAGGTCGTATTTTTAATTTAAACCATTTTTTTAAAAGATAGCCAATCACCATTATGTGTTTCATACTTCCAAATACTATTACTATGTGATCCTTACTGGCACTCTCTTTGTTAAACTCAAAACCTCTGAAATGTTAAGCCATTCCACAGCACATCATCTCCATGCTAAAAACCTATGGCATGAATGTCACAGAATACTGCCATTAGTTTCATTCCATGATAAGATTTATTTCTCATATTTCTTCTATTTTTCCCATATGTGTGCATGTGTGCACACATATATCTTTTCTAAGCTTCAATAGAGGCTATTTTTTCCACACAAAAGAAATAAATATATGTTTTATGAACTTCTGCCCCCAAGGATTCTTGAAAATTCAGACTGTGATAGTCTAGTTCAAACCTGCATCCCATTGCCTCAGCAACAGAAACCTGCTGGTGCATAGGTCAGTTGACTGTAGCTTTAACAAGAACACTCTCACCATGGGAGGTCTAGATTTCATTCTTATTTGTACTTTGATACAACCCCCCTCCCAAATGTTTCTTTTTTATCATGTGCCGCTTTCAGTGTCAAAACTTGCCTGAAAGAGCTAGCATGCAGAATCCCTGCTTTCTAAAACACTCTGAAACTTGCAAGGTCAAAGGTATTCTTCTTTACAGAATGGAGTTGATTTCAGAGTGAAGGCTACCCCTTTGGCCATTTACCAGACAGACTGTACTTTGTGTTTGTGCTTTTCCAGTACTGTCGCCCTCCTAGGATCACCATGGTATGCTAGACCAGCAATAATATTTACCATCTTGTCAGGCAGCCAGAAGTGACGGGCTTAATGAAAAGAGTTTTTGGTTCTTGTTTCTTCTATCCTTCTTGCTGCTCAGCAGAAGCCCTAGCTATTTCCCCTAGCTATTTAGGAATCATTCCATAACATACTTATTTAGCACACTTTTGTTATTGATATGGTTAAGCAGAAACCTATAAAAACTGAAAGTTGAACAGTACTGGGGAAAAAAGATGGGTAGATAGCATGTTGTTGTTTTTTTCATTCACACTCATGTCAACAAATATTTAATGAGTTTGCATGGAAAAGGGAGAAATTAAAACTGGGTTGTCTTTATGTCATACAAACAAGTATCTTCATAGTTGTGAAATTAAACTAAGAGCTTATCTACGCAACTGTGTTTGTCACATGATAATTACAAGGAACTACAAATACAAACTGATCTTCTATTAAGTCTCTTTCATGGGATGATCGTTACAAACTAATACACTTCTGTCTTGATAAATATCACTTAATCGAAAGATATGAATTAGCCACTCATGGTACACTTCATTGTTACTCACTTGCCAGGCCACTCCTATTCAGATGCCCTCACCTATTGACCTTTACTCACAGATATATATACTCCACTTGCTTTCCTTTCCTGCTATCATATCCTCTGAAGATGCCTGCCACAGATGCAGGCGAAACATCAGGCGATAATGCTACTAGAACACGACCATACAGCCTGGAAACCACACAGCACCCCAGTGATTCTGGCCGTGAAAGCCTTTGACAATACATTGAGACATATTTGTTTGTTTGTTTTTTGCTGTGCCCTGGTTTATTTATGTATTGTTTTTCTTGCTGTAAACTGCTTTAGAGGCTTTTCAGAGAAAAGCAGAAAACAAAAAATTAAACAGAGATCCTATGTATGGCTCATTCTGCACTTGCAGAATAATGCACTTTCAAACTGCTTTCAGTGCTCTTTGAAGCTGTGCGGAATGGCAAAATCCACTTGCAAACAGTTGTGAAAGTGGTTTGAAAACGCATTATTTTGCGTGTGCGGAAGGGGCCTATGTGTTGCAACCAGAGCAGGAACCCAGTGTTTCATGTCTGCACCAGGGAAAATGAAATGATGCTTAGGCCCTGGTGCTAGAAACCACTTTCTTCTTACAAAGGTGGAAAGACATTGATTTTAGAGTAAGCTACTTTAAAATAATCATCCTGAGTTCAGCTGTATAACATGATGGTTAGAGGAAATATGCCCTTTTTAGGTTTAGACTGGAACATTGCTTAACCAGTAAATATAATTTTTCAAAAGCCTGCTCAACTGAAATGGACCCCCTGATGAATGAGACATTTTTTAAAAGTTAATTATCCTGATACACCAACTATTGGTGGTAAGCATTATCTTCGAAGAAATATTCTCCTTTATCACACTCTAAATGCCTCTTCTAAAATGGAACATTCTGCTGCTGGCTGCTCACAGGCTTTTTCTGTAACCCATGTTGTGGAATACTCTTCTGGAAGAAATCTGAAGTCTCCGGCTCATTCTGCACATGCAGAATAATGCACTTTCAAACTGCTTTCAGTGCTCTTTGAAGCTGTGCGGAATAGCAAAATCCACTTGCAAACAGTTGTGAAAGTGGTTTGAAAACGCATTATTTTGCGTGTGCGGAAGGGGCCTACATCTCTCTTTCAGTTTTGGAGGTTTTGTAAAACTCAGCTCTTTAGATGATCCTTTGCCTCCTCAAGAGAATTGGTCTGTGGGTGTACTGTAAGACCGTGATTTGTACTGAATGAAACTTTTAATGCTTCTTGTTGTTTTAATTCTGTGGTCTGTAGAAATATGCTTCTTTAATGTTTTTTAATGTGTTGTTGTTATACAATTTGAGTCAAGTTATCTAGTAGAAAGGTGGGATTATAAATATGGTAAATAAATGTGTCAATAGCTCTGCCCTTTGACCAAAAAAAGACTCATTTTATTCTGGCCACCACTGTCTTTTCCAGCAGGAGGCTCAGGTCCAACTGCACCTCCACCTGCTCCTTTAAGGGGATTGCAACATCATCTAAAACAAGAGACACCTCAGTTCATGGGTCAATCTTTCCTTTTATCCATAGCACCTCCATTTTGTCAGGATTACCGTATATACTCATGTATAAGTCGAATTTTTCAGCACATTTTCAATGCTGAAAAAGCTCCCCTCGACTTATACGCGGGTCATTAAAAAATTTTATGTTTTTACTTTGCCGGCCAGCAAGGGCATACAGATGATGATGAGGAATCCAGTTTTGAAGGATTTTAACTCTTGTGTTTTAGCTTGGTTGTTGGTTGAGCTAAGGTTTTTATACTTTTAAAGTTATTGTTGATACCATATTGTTCTTGTTGACCCTCTTTTCCACTTACAGAGCCAGTTTACTGTTTGTCTTTGAAATAAATATTCAAAAACATTTAACCTACTGATGCCTCAATTGATGTAATTTTATTGGCATCTATTTTTATTTTTGAAATTTACCAGCAGCTGCTGCATTTCCCACCCTCGACTTATACGCGAATCAATAAGTTTTCCCAGTTTTTTGTGGTAAAATTAGGTGCCTCGACTTATATGCGGGTCGACTTATACACGAGTATATACGGTAAGTTTCAGCTTGCTAGCCTTCATCCACCTCAAAACTGCCTACAGTACTTAGTTTTCAAAGCCTCTGAGAGATATGCTGGAAATGCAACATAGGGCTGAATATCATCTACATATTAGTGACAATCCATCCCAGATCTCCAGATTACTTCTCTCAGTAAATTAAGGTAGTTGTTAAAAGGCATACGGGACAACATGGAATCTTGTGGGGTCCTATAGACCACAGGTCAAAATGCTGAGCAGCAGTTCCCCAGCACCACTCTCTGAAACCAGTCCTAACTATGGCCCCTTCCGCACACGCAAAATAATGCGTTTTCAAACCACTTTCACAACTGTTTGCAAGTGGATTTTGCTATTCCTTTGTAAGCTTGTGAGCGCTTGAAAGCAGTTTCTAGAAAGTGCATTATTGTCTGCATGATGCTTAGGAATGGGAGTTTGTATAGACATCATCCAAAAAAATGTCATGATTAATGGTACCAAAAGCTGTTGAGCTTCCAGTAATATCAACAGGGTTTCAATCCCCTCATCCTTCCCTGGCCCAGGTCATCCACCATGGTGACCAAGGTTGTTTCAGTCCCATACCTCGGCCTATAACCACACTGGAAAAGATCCTAACAATGGCACAAAGGAAAGAGTAAAATTCCCCTTTCCTCACACCGTGGATGTCAAATGTATATGCCTCATATCCATACAATCTGTTTATGATTACAGATAAGCACTTCCATCATGAGAGAAGGAGTAGTGATTTCTGCAGATTTCCTCCCTACAACTGGAGACCACTACTTTGGTCCCTAATACTGTCCATGAAAGTCTGCTGACTGAAGCAGACCAACCATTTTAATTTACCGGGAAAGTTCCCAGTGGACAGTTACCCTGAAGGCCTTACTGCTGGCCAATTGCCTTCATTTTAATGTCTCATTTGCCCTGTCTGATGACATCCAGGAACAAAACTTCAGGAGATGGAGCGGCTGTATTAGAAGAGGGAAGCAGAAAATACTCTGCACCTCTCATGAATCTCATAGGTTAAACACTCTGTGAGTCATTCTTCCTTGAATCTTCCAACATCAGTCCGTCTTGAGTGCTTTACAAATGCAGACCATTGAAGATTAAACCATTTTATTTCATAGATCTCTGTTCAGTACGCCACCTTCTATTTCTTGCTGTTCTCATTCCTGACCCTCAGGTTCAGCAGATTCTGTTTGTCTATCGTCGATAGAGATGTCTGCCTCCCCACCAGTCGGAAGGATTTGGCTCTTGGCCAAGGTGTATTATTAACTCCACTAACCAGAAACTCTTGATTTAGCAAATTGCCAGCCCTCCCCATTTGTTACAAGAACATTTTGAACTCAACACATTTGTTGTAGTGTGAAAATGTGCTGCCAAGCAGATTCTCACAGTCCCAGCTTGAAACTCACTGCACCCTACAAGGCTCCTGCCACTTAAAAAAAACCTCCAGAATTCCCATGAAAAGCTACGCAACCCACTTCAGTGTGGTGAAAGCCAAGGAAGGTACAATTATTGCTAAAAAAAATAGAAGTTATTAATGGTGCATTTTGCCTCAAACCTTTGCAAGGACAATGCTGCATTGTTGGTAATGTGAATGTACCGCACTTTACCAGTTCACCATATGCTACAGTAAGAAGTTGCTAGGTTACATAGAGCATCAAGAATTCAGAGAACAATGTGCTTATATCTTTTTTTTTCCAATGGTGGAAAAAAATCAGTATTGACATAAAATACAGTGTGGCACTGAAGTAATTTTGCAGGGAAGAGATGAGAGGAAAGAGGCCTTTCATCTCAGTGACAGCAGTTTGCTTCTTGTTGTGACTTACAGAGGGCAACAGCAGGACAGCACACTGGGATGTCAGTCTGAAGGAGAATGCTTGCAGCACCTGTACCCTGGCAACAGCAGCTTGAGTCGGGCAATCCAAACAGCAGAACAACTGCTGTCCTGAGCTGTAGCACCTGGTCCTGCAGAGGCCAATGACAGTTTTAAAAATGTCTGTACTTGGGGTGCAAAGAGCCAGTCCTTGCATGCTGCAAAACAAATCTGACAGATCAAGAGGAGGATCTTGGCCTACTGGCCCTGTGACTCCCACTTTATTATTCTTATCGCTGTCATTCTGTTCATAAATAATGTTATAATTTACAGTCAGGCATTGTGCAGCTAAGATGATTGATGTCACTTGGGCATGAATAATTATTTCAGTAGTTTTAATAATGGATCATCAGTGAAACACAGCATGGGGGAGCTCTCTCCTAAGAGGAGCCATTGATTCACTGTAGAATATGATAAACTGAAGTCCCAGAAACATGTAGTGAATGGCCACAATTCAACAGAGATTTCAGTGGCCTGTAGAGTTCAATTTTATGCACATTGACTTGGAAGCAAGCCCTATAGACCTCAGTGGCATTTACTTTTGAGTAAATTCACATAGTTTAGCTCTGTGCTGAACTACAGTCACTGTTTCTCTGGAGATCAGTTATACCTCTAAAAGTGCCATCTCAAGCAGAGTTACAGCCTTCAGAGAGGTTTGACTCTGCTTAGGACTGACCTGAAGTACAGCCCACCTGTAAAGATACAGGATAATCCAGTGGGTCCATCACATGCACTCTCAAATGTGCCTGCCTTCTTGTAAGTAGGGTTATCCAGGATGTCTTTTAAGTTGGGCTGTCCGGGTTGGGAAATACATGGATATTTTGGGGTGGTGCTTGAGGAAGGTGGGATTTAAGAAGGGGGGGGACTTCAGTGGGATATAATGTCATAGAGCCCACCTTCCAAAGCAGCTATTTTCTTCAGGTGAACTAATCTTTGTTGCCTGGAGCTCACTTGTAACATTGGGAGATCTCCAACTACCACCTGGAGCTTGGCAATCCTACTTGCAATTCCTGTGATAATACTGCAATGAGACTGGGAGTGCATAAAAGGAAATGCCCATGCATTGAGCAGTGAAAGCAGAAAAAGGCAGGAAGGGTGGAGCAGGCAATAGCACCATGCCATTACCATTTGTGAGTCTTCTATTCTTGGCATGAGGGCCACCAAACTTGAAGGCATTGATCAATGGCATTTTTCTTCCACTTGGCTTCCTCAGCTCAGGCTGGCATACATAGTTGTCCCCTTCTCCACGTGATCCTCCTAAAAACTCTGTGAAGTAGGTAAGGCTGTAAGAAAATGGTGAACCCAAGATTAGTCTTTGAGTTTTAAAGCTGACTGGGCATATGTACCTGGTTCTTCCCACTTCAAATCCAACATATTCTTCATTCATTGATTCTATATGGCAACAAAAACATTCAGGATCAATATGAACATTCAGGAACAATATGAATATTGAGCGCTACCATGGTGTAGTAGTTAACAGTGGCAGACTCTAATCTGCAGAATTGGATTTAATTCCCCACCCCTCCACATGAAGCCTGCTGGGTGACCTTTTGCCAATCATAGTTCTCTCAGAATCTTCTCAGCCCACATGGATGCAGGCAATGGCAAATCACTTCTGAATGTCTCCTGCTTTGAAAAGCCTACAGAGTCACCATAAGTCAGGTGTCATTTGGTGGCATATATATGGACACACACATCAACCTATGCTCCAATATCATGGGTAGCAAATATGGCCACTGCCCAGCACTTAAGGTAAGCACACTTAGACCTGTTGAGGCTGAGGTAAACCAGAGTCTGAGTTGGATCCAGACAACTGCAAGTAATGTTCCTTTTGCTACATGGACATTTCCCATCTCCCCTTCCTACTGCAGCTCACAATTTCTGTAACTCAAGAGGAGGGGGTCATGGATATTCTCAATATATGTACAAGTGTCTCATGCTTGCACAAGGATTACTTGGAAGCCAACTCTGTGTTTAATTGTATGCATTAAATTGTTATTGCAATTTATAATAATAAGATTACACATGTCTCATGAAACTTTAAACCTTGGCCATTTGTGCACTTGTGGTCTGCTCCAGAGTGAGCATACATGATACATTCCCTTTGAGTCAGATTTTCGATTGTGCACTCGTTTTCCATATTCCCAAATTCACTACACTACACATGAGAGAATCACCATGGTTTCCAGAAGCAAGGAAAGTGCAAGTTTTTCTCTGCCTTTGCAGGAAAAGTTAAGGAGATGGCATGTGTCACTCTCTCTTCAGGCTTTCTAGCTTCTCCCTCATTTCCCTCACCCTACTTCCACCATTTGAGACTGATCAGAAGGGCTTCTTTTATTTATTTATTTTGTTTCAAGTCTAACAGTCCATTGATGGAGCAAAGCACCATGCCAGCAAAAGACCAGACAGAAGTCAGCAAAAAAAAAAAAGCAGCAAGCAACAAAAACAAGGAAGCAGCGAGGGGGGGGGGCAGTAATTCCATCACTTCCACCATTACATTAAGAGTGATCTGAAGGGGTTTTTTAAAAAATATTAGCAGTGAAGATCGAGCGATCTATCTTTAATACAGTGAAATAATGCTAGACTAAAGACAGAAAACAAAAAAAGGCACCAAAAGGGGATTGCAAGAGAAAGTCAGCAATGGCCGGGCAAAATGGCAGGATCAGTTCTGCTCATCTAGAGATGCTTTGCAGGAGACTTCCTTTTTAAGGGGAAAACCATGGAGAAACTCACTACGAAGCACATCCCAAACAGTCAGAGGCATTCCTCCCATTGGGCAAAGTGGGCAGCTGCCCAGGGCGCCACCTTGTGGTGGGCGACAAAATTGCAGCTCCGTTTGTGGGGGATTTTGTATTTTCAGTGTTTCCTGTTTTTGGCCTGCAGGGGACGCAGATTTTAGGCTAGCAGCACCAAAATTTCAGGGATTTTTTGGAAGACTCTCCTGATGATATGACCCAGGTTTGGTGAGGTTTGGTTTAGGGCAGTGGTGGGATCCAAAAATTTTAATAACAGGTTCCGATGGTGGTGGGATTCAAACAGTGGCGCCGTCGCACACATGCACCTCCAGTCCCTATTGGGCAGGGAGGTTGCTTTAGTAACCCCTTCTCGGCACTCAGAAAAAATTAATAACCACTTCTAGAGAAGTGGTGAGAACTAGTTGGATCCCACCTCTGGTTTAGGGAGTCCAAAGTTAGGGAGCCCAAAGGGAGTGCCCCCATCCCCCATTGTTTCCAATGGGAGCTAATAGGAGATGGGGCTATACCTTTGAGGGTCCATAACTTTGGACCCCCTGAACCAAACTTTACCAAACCTGGGTGGTATCATCAGTAGGGTCTCACGAAGATATTCTGAAATGTTGGTGCTGCTATCTTAATAATTGCACCCCTGACAATGGGCACCCCCTAAATTTCCCCAGATTCTCTTTTTAAATCCTCTCCCTTCCTGTCAATGCTTGTTTTCTTTCTTTCTTTTATTCCCTCAATGCCTAATAAAGGTGGTGGTTGTTGTTGTTGTTGTTGTTGTTAAATCCACCCCCTTTGGCATGAATTTAAAAGGAGAATCTGAGGTCCCCAGTTTTAACATTGAAAGGGATGCTGTTTCAGGGTGGGGGACAATCCACCCCAAAATAGCATCACTTTCAATGTTGTTTAAACTGGGGACCCCAGATTCTCCCTTTAAGGTGGATTTAAAAGGAGAATCTGGGCTCCCTAGTTTAAACACCATTGAAAATAATACTGTTTGGGGGTGGATTCCAGCATCACTTGTTTAAACTAGGGAGCCCAGAGTCTCCTTTTAAATCCACCTTAAAAGGAGAATCTGGGGTCATCAGTTTAAATAATATTGAAAGTGATGCTGTTTCCCCCAATTTGGAGGACTGGATACAACACCATAAAACGTTTTCATAGCAGTAATAAAACATTTTGAAAGCATTTTAAAAATGTTTTCCAAAAATTATTTCTGCTGTGTGGCATGGCCCATTGCTGTGTCCAGATTTGTGAGTTTGGGGATGTTCTATAATGTGATGATGACTGTGAAACGACCTGGTGGAAAAAAATCATTGTTTGGTCACAGTGGAAGAGGGTGACCGCCCATGGGGGGGGGGGGGGCGGCATCAGACGCAGGTTTTGCCCAGGGCTCCAGTTTGCCTAGGTACGCCTCTGCAAACAGTAAGTGCACAAAAGGCCCATTTCTAACAAAAGCAGCATAGCCATTTTCCCCGTTTGGAAGAGTGGGATCAGCACTGTCTTCAACAAGGTTTTAATCACAATTGTTGTTATGTACATATCTTACAAAACCAGCCTGTAGAGAGTGTTATTCAACAGTGGTGCTTTCCTTGTTTCTCTTGATACTCCTGAGGTGGTGGTGAGGAACTGTTATGGTTTCTGCAGTCATTACTTTTATCTTCTTGGTATTCAGCTGTAGTCTTGCTTTGGCACTTTCTCCTTTACCAGCAGTTGTTTGGGGTCTTCACTATTTTCTGCCAGCAATGTGGTATCATCAGCATATTTGAAATTGTTGATGTTCCTCCCCTAAATTTTTACTCCACCTTCATCTAAACCTAGTCCAGCTTTTCTTATTATATATTCTGCATACAGATTGAAGAGATAGGGAGATAAAACACATCCTTGTCTAACACCTTTGCCAATTGGAAACCATTCTGTTTCTCCACATTCTATCCTAACAGTAGCCTCTTGTCCAGAGGTTGCATATTAAAACAATCAGATGCTGTGACACCCAGCTATGGCTGGTTTCTTTTAAAACCAGCCATAGCTTTTCATGATCCACTCAGCCAAAAGTTTTTCTGTAATCTATGAAACTCCAGTAGATTTTCCTCTAAAATTCTCTTGCGTCCTCCAGTAACCAATATAAATTTGCAATATGATCCTTAGTGTCTCTTCCTTTTCTGAGCCCAGCTTGAACATCAGGCATTTCTCAGTCCATATATGGTCACAGTCTTTGTTGTAAGATTTCAAGCATCACTTTGTGTGAGAAAACGCTTTACGCACACATTATATACTGGCAGCTCAGTATTACTGCTGATTCACCACATAGACGTTATTAGAGAGAATAATCAAGAGAATAATCAAAGGGCTGATCCTGTATGTCTTCCTGTTTGATACTGATTTATTTACATTAGCTGAAACCCTGTGCTATGATACACTACACTGAAGTAGCAGATCATAAATATTAAAAAAATTAAAAATAACAACAAACAAAAATATTTTTGACTGTAGAAAACTATCAGGAAGAAAGATCTCAGACTAGGAATTTCCCTGATGTATTGATTTTCTGTAAATAATTATATTTTAAAATGTGGGGAGCATAAAAAAATCTGTAGGCTGAAGTGGGGCTGTTAGAAGCTCAGTTCTTGCAATAAAGAAGCATACTGAGCATATCTCTGGCATTATCCCATGGCTCTAAAACTATACTGCAGTGTAGAAGCAACATGGGATGTTTAGAGTCACATGGAGCATACCACATGGGTGACGTATAATCTCCTGAGAACAGGACCCAAATGGGTTTATGAGGCATTCACCCATGCAATTGTGTTGGTTTAAATCTTTCTGTGGGATTTCAACTCCTTCCTACTTGGTTTCAACTTATCTTTGTTACCATAGTGATATGAAATGTAGACACACCCTAATAATCAGTTCCTGAAATGGTTTCTCATTCCTTGTTTGAAGATATGTAGTATGTGAATCTTTGGAAAGATCAGTGTTAATGAAGAAATGTGGAGGACTAAAATATATTTCAGAGGTTCACCCAGGTTCATTAACCCAGACTGGTCACAGCAATCTTGTAAGCTGCTTACAAGGAGAAACAGCATGGTTATGGAATAAAGGCTGTAGGGAATGACTTTCCATTAGTTTGTATACAAAGGCCATCTATATATATAAAAAGCTGTGACTTTGTTAGTCACGCCCTAACGCCGAAATGGCTGGACGGATTGCCCCCAAATTTTCACATGACATTCCTCCCTGTTGCGGGCAGGTAATCGGACCTTCAAATCGCCGAAAGTCCATACCTGTAAAATGTCTTTTTCCTGGCCATGAAGCTGGCTGTGTTTAACTGTCACTCTTAGAATGTTCGTCCATCATTTCTGTGGCTTGAGGGCTTGGTATGAGGGCTTAGAATGTTCGTGCAGATGGCCAGAGATGAGCAGTGAAAACAGTAAATAGGTAATACTGTTAGGTAATATGAGTGGAAGTGAAACACATACACACTTTGCCGTGTGAGATGTCAGGTGGGGTTCCCCCCCTCACATGCAGGTAACTTTCACTCACTGTGCCTCACCCACTGCTACCACACAACACACATACTCTCATCCACATCCAGCTCATCCTCACACACCTCACTCTGCCCTCCCTCACATCCAACCACCACTTACCCACTTCCTCACCCATATTTGCCACAGTTCTCTTTTATTAAAAGCAAGCTGGAGTTTGCCTTTTTCTTCTAAGAAAATCCACGGGGTGGGGGCGAACCAACACTACTGGCTCCACTTCTTTTGCACATGGCCCTTTAAGAACCCAGGGAGTTGGCCTTGATCTGAGCGCCTCACCACCCTGCCTCTGCTGCCTGACTGGGATAGCCTGCTTGCCCCAGTTCTGCCTTACCCAAGCCAGGACTGTGCATGTCAACCAGCCTCATGGACAGAGGGATTTGCACTCTGGACAGTTCCATTGTGGAATGGAAAGGGTTACCTTATACTAAAAAAAAAGACACCACCATATAACAATGTGAATTGAAAAGGGAAAGAGGGATTCCATTTGACCACCCCAAAAGGCTATGCTGCAGATCATTGGACCTGCATGGACATCTGTGTGGGTTGCAGACTGTGATTTGAAGGACAATTGCCACAGCAATGCACGGCCGGGCCCCGCTAGTATATTAATAAAATGTTTGGGAGCACCTGCACCAGAATCAAACCTATGGCTTCCTCGTTGTATACTATGATGCACACAGAAAGCAACAGGTTTCAAATGATTTTTTCTAACTGGGGTGTGCAGGGGGGAGGTGTTTGTTTTGTTTCTTGCAGAGAGAAAAGGAAAAACCTGCTGCCAACGCTGGATTTTATAGGCAAGCCAATGGTACATAAGCAGCTCAATGACTCCATATTAATTATCCCATATCTTTATTTGCAGTACATGATAATCTTCGTAATCTGGAATCCTCTATGTGAATGGCAAAGGAGGATCTTGCAACAGGATAAATTATTGGAGATGACTTCAGGTGACTTCCAAATTAGGAGTTTACCATTGGTGCATCTTCTTTTTCTTTGTCTGAAAGGCAGTATTCCATATGCCAAAATAGACAAGTTGTTGGAAATCCATCAATGGATCTTCCATCTCATTAAGCTTCTATAAACAGCATCAGAGGAAGGATTTGGATTGGAACTATGGCACTGGATGAGGGATCAATCCTCCCCCCTCCACACAGAAACAAAACATCTGTTTACATCTCCCTAAGGAGTGAAAATACATGTGTTCCATCCTTTAGCAATAACTGGTCTGGAAACCATTCCAGAGATGTAAACATGTTGGTCTGTTACAGCAAAATAAAGACTAGCCTAATTTAGAGCTCACTGGAATCAGCTTTGCTAGTCTTTGAGGTGCCACTACACTTGTTTTATTTTGGATAAAAAAAACTACAAGAGGAGCATACTGAGGTCTAAGATACACCCAGAGGATAACGGGAAGGGAGAATGCTAAGATGGTAGAATTAAATGCTCCAGTTCAGACTGTAAAGTTTTCCTTCAAATCAAACAGCCAGTATAGACTTGTCCTGTTCATAATCAGAGTAGTAAAACAGTGATGTATTTTCATCCCAGTCAGTGTGACTGAAATGCCCATTGATGCATAGGCAGTTCCTTTGTATAGGGATTGGGGCAGGTCTGCAGATGGGGTAGGTGCACAGGTGTAGCTGTCTAAGGTCCAAAGCTTTGTGAGCTTTAGCATGAATTGAGTCATCCCTCCCCAATTAATAGAGGTGGACCTTTGTGCCTGCTATAAATGCATTACATTGCACAGCTCCACTTTGCTTGGTATGAGCTGAGTCACTGCAGAAAAGGGAGTCCCCACACCTGTTACCTGATCTTTTCCCTGTAAGGATTCAGCACCATCTGCTCACAAATGTCTGCCAAGGCCCCTCCCAGAGCAACAGTGGGTATCCTGTTTCTGCCTTACTTTTAAAAATTCAAATATTTTGGCACTCAACCTAGATAGATCGGTCTTCTTGGATCATGACAATCCTTCCCCTGTTGCAGATCCCAAACCAGAACTTGCCTAAGAGTCGGGGGGGGGGGGGGGGGGGGGAATGCAGTTTTTCAACGATCGTTAAGGTGCTGCTTCAGGAGGGTGTCTCAGGCATTCACTTCTGAAGTGCGCTTTAAAGAGCTAACTCCATAGTTGGAAACTGAACGGCAGAGGCTTGCAAAAGCCACCAGTAGTACACCTGTTATGCCTACTGGGCAGTGGTGGGATTCAGCAGGTTTGCACCACTTCAGCAGAACTAGTTCTTAAAATGGTGCTTGTAAACAACCGATTGTTAAATTATTTGAATCCCGCCACTGCTACTGGGTATATTCGGTCCAAAAGAAGCGGAGGATAAATAGGGGAGAATAAGTCAAACCGGTTTCAGACCCAATCAACCTGCTCGCAGAGACGAGCTTAGCAAGCAACCGCAACCATCGCCCCTTTCCTTTCTTGCTCAACAGGCTGCAAACTTGACCTTTCAGAGCACGGCGACGTGCAGATTGCAGAGGGGAACTCGTCGCCTCCCTCCCCCCTGTTTTTCCTCAGGTCTCCATTCTGTTGGTTCTGCTCTGAGAAAGCTCTAATCCGAGCGCCGGGCGGGCAAAAAGGAGGGGGACGAACACATGCAGCGCTCTCGCTGGCATTGACCTCAGCCTCGCGAACGGAGAAAGGCAGAAGCAAGACGGCGGGCGCGCTCAGGACTCGTGTGTCGCGCGGTTTATTTGCATCCTCTCTGATGATTGGCTACTGGATAGGAAGGCGTGTCGATAAAATGCTCCCCCCCTCCCCCGCAATTGATTTGTAAAGGGCGTTTCTCACGCCGAAGGAAAATATAATCGCAAACGAGTAGTGTGCGCTGGGCCCGCTAGGGGGAGCGGTGCCCCAATTTTGGTGTCCCCTCTCACGCCTTCCCCTCTCTAAATAGCCATTCGTCCTGAAAAGTGCAATGCAGCCGGAGTCCAGTGAGCAGCTTCCACGCCTAAAACCATTCCTTTTAGAAAGCGAAGGGGTGGGGGTCGCAATCCAATCTGAATAATTCCCTATTAGAAACAGCAAATTAAGTCTGTGCGTCAGCGGTGCCGGGAAAAAAAAAGACCCCTATCTTATAGGCATAAACACACGCCAGATATCTATCGGTGCAATAGGCATGCGCACAGCAAAACGTCGAATTGCCCAACATTTCAGAATGCAGTCCAAGCCTGTTAATTTGAAGTCAGACTCTTGATATGTTTATTAAAAGTCACAAACTGATTGTCATCTCCTGCTTAAGATACACCAAGCTTTTATTTCCACAAATATCCTACAGATCACCCAGACGAGCATACATTACTCGCATCCACGTCCAGGACTCCTTGGCGGAAGGGTCAAAATGGAAAGAATGAATCAGCGTCGCAGGAGAAGCTTGAAACAAACAGAAACGTGTATCTGATTAAGTAGACTCTGTAGCCCATAGACGCTCATAGCACGGTAACCTGTCAGGTCCCAGAAAATTCACATTTGTTTTTGCTCTTTCCACAATAAGCTCTTTGGAAACACACTGAGAGACCCCCCGCCCCAAAAAACTCCTACTAATTTTAATTGAAGTCAAGCAGTGGGAAATTAATTAGAGTAAAATTTCCGGGGGAAGAGGATTCGAGTAATGTAGTCCTAGTGCATGAGGATTTGGAAGTACAAACCATGAAATACCCAACCACTTTAACACAAAACATGCATAAGCGTTCGGGTTCTCCAGAACTCTTCAACAGGTTGGCTGGTAAAGACAAAGATTAAAGACAAAGATGTTTCACGCTCAGATCCCGTCCTCTCCGGTTTAAATACCAAGTCTGATCAAGAGCTCTAGAACCTGAGATCTTGTGCATTGTTTTGTGTTATTTCGCTTGGTCCTAATAAAAGGTTGGTTCTGAATTGGATCACAGAAACTACCTGCAACCAGGAGCAAATTGCCTTGAGATGGATTGGATCTATTCCCATCTGACTCATGAAAGATACCCGAAAATCTAACCTGAAATCAACATGTTGTTAATCTTTAAGGTGCCACAACACTCCTTTTTACTTTTGCTTCAATAGACTAACCCGTCTGGAACAGTGTTCTTTGCCTTTCCACTTTAAAACCCACTGGATTTCCGTGGGGAATCTCAGTACAACCATAAACAGAGCTACAAGGCTTAAAGTCCGTTGAAATAAGTGGCCTTTTTAAAAAGGACGTCGCTCTGGTCAGAACTGATATAAGCAAAGTGGCTCTGCTCCAATTTGTCAGGAATTTCAAAGTGCTTAAAGCTGGCCGAGAATATCGGATCCGGATGCCGGTGTGCAACATACATTGTATTGAGCTGCAGCAGAAAGGCACGAAGTTTGACCCAAGCAAATGGATACTTGATCAGATAGGAGTTAGATTTTTAGATAAGAGGACATTCTACTTGGTTGAGTTGCTGTTTTTAAGATGCTTCATAGAGGGCAGTGTCCTTTAATGGCAAAGGAATGAGGAACCCAGTGGATTTAACACCCACCAGTTTAAAGCTTCGGTCCTATGCATACTTACTTGTCAACGCAATGTGCACACAGCCACGCCCCTCTAAATCCATATAGGATCTCATTCTAAGCCGTGTGGAACTCAGGGTGGACAAAGCTGCAAAGGAGCCAGCAGCAGCAACAGAGACTTTTGCCCAAGTGCAACGGTTTGGTGGATTTGTGCATGTAGCAGGTTGTGCACTGTGTGCGTTTTTTGTTTTTAAGCTTTTGGAATGCTTAAATAATGTCCCGTCCCCCCCCCCACCCCCGAGCAAATTCCCCTGGTTTCGGAGGGCAGAGATAGAGGGGAAAGAAAAATATTTGATGTCCTGTTCCACAAGACTTGGAGACATTCTTTACCTATTCTTGATTTTCGTAAAGGTTTGCAAGCAGCAAGATGTGACCAGGATTTACTACATTTATTAGTGTACCTCTATACTGATGGGGGCGGGGGAGGAGGCTCATAATTCCGCGGGTCACATGAACCTGTCATATACAGACTAGGACCTTTGGTCCATCCACGTCAGTATTGTCTGCTCAGACTGGCAGCGGCTGTCCAGAGTCTCAGGCTGCGAGGTGTCACATCACCTACTGCCTGATCTTTCTTTCTTTCTTTCTTTCTTTCTTTCTTTCTTTCTTTCTTTCTTTCTTTCTTTCTTTCTTTCTTTCTTTCTTTCTTTCTTTCTTTCTTTCTTTCTTTCTTTCTTTTTGGCAATGCCGGGGATTGAACGTGCGACCTTCTGGAGGCTTACCAGCTACTCTACTGTTGAGCCACGGTCCCTCCCTTTTGCACACCCACACCCCGGGGCAATTGCTCATTATTGCATTATTTATTCCACTGGTTTCTGTTGCCCTGGATTCTGAGGAAATGGGATCCTGCCCCACTAATTCGAATTCGAGTCGGGCTTGCAACTCTAAGGAAGCAAGCTTCATTGATATTAATGGGACTTTGAATGCCAGAGCAGAGATGCCTGGCTATGTAGCAGTCGAAATCGCACAATTACCTACAAGTAAGTTGCCCTGAACTCCTTTCGAGATTTGCTGAGCGACTATCTTCTGGCAGCGAAGGGGGTGGGGGGGGGATGAGATTCAGTTCTGAGATGTACTTCAAAGGTCTGGGAACAACCCCGCCAAAGTGGGGTTCAAATGGACAGTTTAACTCCCTATACTTGAAAGTGAGAGAGTTTACAGGTGTTTCGGTTTTGCTGGCTGGGGGACCTTCTTTTGCCTAAAATGTATGGGTGCAAATTACGGTGTATGACCAAAAAGGGTCACTTTTGCAAAAGACAAGGGTTTTCTATATATTTAAACGGATCTGCCTTCCAAAGCAATCGTACTGAAAGCATCCCAACCCAAGAAGTGTCATGCTAAATTCCATGGGGTTAACTTTCAGGTTCCCCCATAAATGGCATCGGTTTCGGAGCTACCAATGAAGTGGGCGAAAGCTCAGGGGCACAACAAGCTACTAGGAGTAAAATGGTACCAGATTTAGCAGTCAAGCACCCCAATTCTCAGCACCTTTGCTAGCAAAGAGGAAACTGGTCACAGTGCTAATCCCTCCTGTTAACAACGGTGGTCTTGTTTTGTTTCTGCGGTCTGCAAGTCATCCTACAAATAACAATTCTGCCAATGGAAAACAGCGACAATAGACCAGTCCCCTGGGGAGGCAAAGCGCGGACAAGCTAATAGATGCCTAGTGAGAGCAATATTTTACAACGTACGGGTATATCCAGTGCTCTTCAACAGAAAAGTGTCAGGGGTCACTTGGGGTATGTGGGGGGGGGGGTCGCTAGTTGACGTTTCTCCCCCAACCACCGTCAGAGTGATCCTAGCCTTCTCTCCTGATCTTGCATCCCTGTCAAGAACTAATGACAAGTAGGCACACAGGTCTTCGCTCTGTAACTCCCCGAACCTTAAACACTTTTGCTTGGGAGGAAAGGTCGTATTGGATTGCAGGGACCAACCTTGTTCACGCAAACATTCCTTTACACTAACTTTTGTGGCCACTGAGTACAAAGGATCCTCGTCCAGGCAGGTGGCTATGTTCCACCATCCCAGCTTACCCTTGCCTGAAGGAGAGGGCAGAAGATAGGATCTTTCCTGGGCACTGGGGCGTTTGTCTGAAATGCTAAACACGAAGGACCTGAGAGCAGGCAGGCTGGCTTCCATGCCGACCTCTGGGAGGATGCGCCCTTCCAATCATTGCATTTCACTTCCAGGCAGGAATTGGGAATCTGGGGCACGATACCAGAATTGGGAGTCTCCCTGTGCTCGCTGCCGGACCATAACGGGCTCCAGGACTGAATACTCTGGTACCACATAACAAGAGAACCAATTATGGAGGAGGCATCAGCTGACGTTCGTGATTCCCAGATTCCCGGGTGATCTGGGAGTTTCGACAGAACCCACTTCTTTACAGCGACTGTATTCGGGTCGAAGCCCCCGGGCAGCGCCCAACCAGCTCCCTATCCCGGCCGCCCCACTCCCTCCCCCCCCTTGCAGGTGACGTCAAAGTCCTGGGTGACTTCGCCGCTTCCGCGCCCGCCCGCCCGGGTGCTGTCACTCCTCGGCGGTGCTGAAGTTAGAGGGGAAGTTTTCGCCTTCGGCAGCAAAGCCTGGCCAAAGCCCAGGCCTCGGGGGCACCGTTATGATTACTACTCTATTGTAACTCCTAGGGGTGTCATCGTGCCCTGCTGACGTGGATCAGTTTGCCAAGTCATCCCTTGGCTTGGGGGACACTTTGTGGTCCGTCCTGTTCTTGGTGACTCCTGTTCTTCTGCCTGGGGTCAGACCCGTAGACACTTGCAGACATTGGGAGGCGGGGGGGGGGGGGGGGGACTTGGGGTCTTTTCCCAGTTCCTCTCAACGATGCATTTTAGCTTTAAAGGTGAGAAAAGTGGACAATTCGGACTGGTGAGTCACGGAAATAAAAGCATCCTTCCGGGACGGAATGAGATCCCGCTTTCTCAGGAAAAGCCAGCTATGTCTTCTAAATCAGCCCAGGGCAAAGGCAGCCCAAGGCAGCTCTTGAGATCCTGCTCTCTCATATTCCAAAGTGGCAAACGGCAACCTTACTTGAGAGTAAGTCGCACTGAACACCCTGGGACTCATTCCCGAATTAGCATGCGGAGGATGAGGCGGGGAGGGGGTTGTTTTTAGCTCAGCGATTTCTCCCGCATTTCCCCCCTTCCTCTACCTTTGTCTTCATTCCAGTTTAACAGCTCATAGTCCGGACACCCAGAAAAAAAATCTCTTCCCGTATGATCAACTGCAGCGAGAGAGGCCGCTTTTGGCCGGGTGCCCCGAGTGAGGAGGGAGCCTGGTAAGGCTTTTCGCTGCCTCCAAAGATCCTCCTAAGCAAACCGACCGGAATCGAAGCCGATCAAAGTATTTCCAAAACTTCTGGAGTGGATCAAATGCAATGCCTATGGCTTCACTGCATCCTGGATCAGTCTACAAGCGCGTGAGAAATCAGTGCAGCTCACCTGAGTCCATTTAAAATATATATATAAACCACCCCATTCATATTACGTTTGTCTATCTGTGTTGCACCAAATATGTCTTCTCTTGTCTTCTGGCTGAGACAAAAAAATTTAAGGACACTCAAGGGTGGGTCTCCTGAGTGCATCTATTTTTGGACTGCCAATCACCCTGAAAACCTGTTTCTTGAAGGCATTTCTCACCTTTCGAAACCCACTTACCGGTAGTCTGAGCCAATTGACTATATTGCTGCTTACCGGTAGTCTGAGCCAATTGACTAGCACGTAGCCTAACCTGGAAACAGATGCTACCGATGTAATTTTACTTGTAAGTAATTTACGCTGTGGTCATAAAGACATGGGCTTGTGGGCTTTGAGTTCTACGAACATCAGTTCCCTTCATTTCTATACAAAGGATTTTGAGATCGGGGCGTTCTTTGTTCCTCCAAGGACCCGAGTTCTTCCCCCAAAACCATTTGCCGGATCCCCGGTCCTTCCGCGGTATTATCAGACAGCTGCCCCAGGGCTTGATATTAACAACGGTCTAGTTGCTCAAAATCCCGAGGCACTGAAGTCTGGGATGAAAGTAGACAGGGAAAAGGAATTCAGCCATGATTCCCAGCCATGCAGGGACTGTCAAAAAATACAAAAAATAGTAGAAAACGGCTGTCCAAACAAAGTTTCAAGGGACTCCGATGGGAGTGAATTTATAACCCGTGCCTAAAACTGTATTTTGGAAATAAGTCCTATTGCTCTCCACTGCGATCCGTTAAAAGTGAAGCTGAGTGGAGATTTTAGAAGCAAAGAAGTGAATGATCTGTTTGAAATGGGTTACGCAAAGGGCACAATCCAGTCAAAGTTAAGCACGTTCGACCGACTCCCACCGGTTTATACGAGGGTTAAGCAGGGGTTGAACTTTCTCCCATTGAAACCAGTGAGACTTAAATGGGCTTCAGTTTGACCGGATCGTGCCTCAAATCAAATGTCCCCTCCGCAGAAATCTGAACAAATGTCGGTTGTTACTTCGGCGAAATGCATGGATGAAATTGCAAAATCAAATCTGAACGGATTGTCTCAGCATCCCAACGGCGCTAGTTTCAGAGCTTAACAACACACCTGTATTTTTGACCAGTTTCAGTTCAGAGAAGTTTTCAGTTCTGTTTTTCACATGGCTAACCCCCCTCCCCGCCCCCAAATACACACACCTTCTCTCACACCCCATCTTACATTCGGGAACAAAGTTACCGAGGATTGGAATTTGGAGCAAAACGGGTCGGAGCAGAGGAAACGCCAACGCTCGATTGGCTACCCCCCCCCCCCGACTGTTAATTTCCTTTGGTTTCAGCAAACATTTTTCAGATGGGCAAAAAGTCTCATTTCCAGGTAGATTCTACTTCCAGTTAGTTCTACTGCAGACCAACAGGGCTACGCTCTGAAACTTTCTTTTGCAGTTATAGTCTGAATAAAATAATGGGGGGGGGGGGAGTACAATACAGGAAACTCTTTTTTAATGCCATTGGCACCTGTGGGCTAGACACCATTTGCTCTCTAAAAGGACAGGGAACTTAAAGAGGATTGTCCAGATTGCAAAAACCACCACAGCTCTTCAACATCTGGTTGGTTAGCTGAGGGTGGTGTCCTCCCTCGATCTCTCCCCCCCCCCCAGGTGAAATGATTCGCTCAGGTAAACTTGTATGTTAAAATAACCCCCGGGAAATATTCGTTCCATCTGCAAAGTTGCAACTTTGAGAAGCACAGAACTTTCAAATGTGCAAACGCCACAGGTTGGGCTAAGGGCGGGAGGGAAAAATGGGGCGGAGGGTTATGACGAGGGAGCTTGAGAAATCATCTCCTCCTCCTCTTCGCAATCAAGGGACGCTACTTAAGTGACTTGCAGTGCCATTCGAAACAGATCTATGCAACTGAGCTTGCTGTCTTAGAACTGCACTAGTATTAGATTTGCTTAGGGTTTGTCCAAAACGAGTCCATTTTAAAAACGACGGAATTGGTAATAAAACGGAACAGCTGCTTGAGGCTGCTGAGTGCCTCTCTTGTTGTTGGCTGTGCTTTGATGATGGTGGTGCAGATTATCCCTAACATGTGTTCTGAAACCACCAGATATTTCACAATCAGCAGAGTGTGAAGCTTGATCTTGCCCATACCCATGTTGAATAAAGAAGGGGTGATTTCAGTGAACTTTACTCCTAAGTAAGTGTGCATGGGATTGCAGTTCTAAAAGTCACTTTGATAGGTTATGATCAGATCATTTTGACTCTTTACTGTTTTACTTTTTCATGATTCTTCAGGTTAGCATCTTTTTTAAAAAAAGGAAAAAAATCTGTCTCTAATCAGTATTTATATCAGCATGGTAAAAATGCTAGATCTGAAATAAAGAACTTGGAGAAAACCAAGAAGGAAAATATAGTGTGTGGGTGTGTGTGTTTCATGTGCATTTTGAACTTTCTTTCTCTTTTTAAAGCTAGACTTAAATCAACGCTAACAATAATATCAATAATAAGAATAAGAATAAACTGCATATTTTAATATCTTAAACATTTCCATTACATTTTTATTTCTATTCCAGCTTGATACTTTCCCTAATTGTACATGCCAAAGACAGCATTGCATTGAATCATAATTATTTATTTGCTAATGGCACCTCTTTTTTTCCAGCAAAGTGCCCAAGTATGCAACAATGCAATGTTACATTTTTAAAAGCTCCCTTTAAAAGCCTTAGCATTAATATCCCTATTTCAATATATGTTGTGGGATAATTTCATTTGCTGTGACATTTAGTACATAGAAGTTGATTTGTACAACACAATATACCTGATAGTTTACTTTGTAAAGAAACTGGAATGATAAATGAATTTTGTTTTTTATCCTAGATAAATGGTAGAAGTATCAAATGCTAGTTTTATGTTTTAAAAATCTAAGTTTGTTTGTCTGTTGCCCAAACTGTGTAAGTTAAATGCATGTGTCTGGGCAGTCTTACATTACACATGAGTATCCTTGGAGTGGCTTGCTTAGTCTGAATATAATTCTTTGCTAAGATCTGTTACATATCATGCTACACATCATACACAATCAGAACAGGTGGCATAACTAAATTATGAGATAGGAATTATTGGGCAGTCCCACACATAGAGTGTTATATACATCCCCATACATGCACGCAGGAAAGATACTGATAAATTCAGAAACCAGTCACAGCACATCACTCATTCCAATCACTATGTCTTTCTTATCTCACCACAGACAACCAGGAAGCCTTCTAACACCCACTCTGCCCACTCTGTTTCAAGCAGACTACATGTGAGGTCCACAACAGCAGCCATGAGCAGTAAGAAATCAACTAGTGTTATGCAGATTCTGTTCCACTTTCTTTTTAGTATTCTTTTGCTTTTCATAAGTGCATGAGAGGCAGGAATTTAACAGGTGCAGCTGTGTCCAGCATAGAGTTGCAGGGTTGAAGAAAGGGACACCCATTTATATCTGACCTACCAAAGGTGCAGGAGGGGATGACTGAGAGGAAATCTTTGCCAGGTGTTTCATATGTTTGCTGGGCTTTTATTTTTCCTTCAGGTTCTGAGAAAGAAAACTTGGACTTTAGTTCTTAGTCTGTGGCTTCGGATGAGCCAGACACTGAATCCAGAACTGACCCAAAGACTTTCCTTTCTCCTGTACGTCAGAACACTGGGAATAACATCAGAGATGAAGAGTAATGGGTGTTTTCTTCTGCTTGTGAAAAGTAAATATTGTTTTAATACTTTGCCTTTCAAATGCTCTTTGCTCTATCTTTGGCAAAAACCACTCAGAATATAGAAATGGCAAGGGAGGAAAAGTTGACTAGGTCATTTGTGACCCCAAGCGGGACACTACTGTCAACTTTCACTCCCCTAGATCAAATTACCATTGCACAACTACAGTTGTACAACAATTGAGGGTCTTGGGATGTTCAGGAGAAAAGTGGGTATATAACAGTCAAATAAATAAACATAGAGCAGGCACACAGGAGAAAAATAATTGTTGAAAGCCAAAATGGCTCCAGATTATCCTAGTAGCAAGTCTAGTCCCATATAAGAAGGAAAAGCAATAGCCCTTTACTGGCCAATCTAGATAGTAAATTGTATTGAGCCCACAACTCTAATCAAGAACAACCAACATCCCATCCTAAGCTTGTGTTACAGAGAATGTGGTAGGGGAGAGAAACAAGTTCACCAAGAAATATGAGACATTCTGGCTCCATCTGACCACTACTTAGATTCTAGAACAGAAAAACCACATTAGCTTTCATGAATTTATGGAGTTCATGTCATACCCATTTAAAGATCTGGGCTTGCACCCAGCCTGTGTCAGTTTAATTGCTTTCAGTGGGAGTTTAGAAGCCTCTCTCTCACTCTACACAGGATTGCAGCCATTATCTGTGACTTTCTATTGAGTCATAACACACATTGGTGCAGAACATAAATTGGGCATCTTGCCTCAAATGTGCACTTCTTCACAAGACTCATGCATTAAGGTACAGAAATGGCAGCCAAATGATTAAGAGGTTGAAGCACCATTTCTATATAGAAAACCTAAGGACTTTTGGACTTTTCAGTGTACAGGAAAAAGCAATAAGGGGGCAATATGACAGCAGTTTATACACTTATGCATCATGTGGAGAAATAGGATTGTGGGAATGTTTGGTATTCCTCCACAAGAATGTATGGACACCCAATGAAGCTGAGAAGTCATAAACTGAAATCAGACCAAAAAAAAAGGACATTTCTTCACACAATACATAATTAACAGGTGAAATCCAGTGTGATGCTTCATATCTTGGTTGCTGTAAAAGGGGATTAGATAAGTTCATTAAGGATAGGTCCCATGGTGGCTTTTAGCTATAATGACTAAATTAACCTTCTGAATACTAGGACAGCTCTTGGTCTTCATGGCTGGTTGGTAGATGCTCTGGGTGCATCTGACAGGCTGTTTGTTAACAGGATGATGGACTAGATAAATCTGGAGAATTGTTCTTGCATAAGATTTTTTTCTAGTGTTGAGCTCAGTTGAGGCTTTTTAGTGGATGGTTTTTATTCCTCGGCTGTATGAAAAATATTTCTGAAAATGTGTTTTGGAATGTACTAAATTGCACAAATGGCAGGCATTTTCTGAAAAAGCTTCGCTCGCCCTCAACTTTTGGAAGATAAATTATACCCACTGAGCAGTAAAAGCGTTGCTGGAAAAATGAACTAAATATAACCTGGTTACTTAGTGCTACTTTTTTCATTGGTTATGAGCTGTTTTCAAAAGTTACTAGTGCATATAGTGGGAGCCTACCAGCTTGGTGTATCAGCATGTGCTGTGCATCACCATGGCCACACATATGGAGTGTGAATAAGGGCAAATATTTACTATGTCTCTACAGCCACAGTACACATGAACTCAATCCCTGAAAAATTCACTGGTCAGTTATGTTTGTATGGAAAATATGCAGGTGCCCCGTTCACAAATTGTATTGGGAGGATCTGTGCATGGTTGTCAGGCTCCCAGTATGAGTGACTGTAATTGCTGAAAAGGGTTATGGTGATGAAATCTCTTCCTGTTTTTGTCCATACCATATATGTTACCAACTATATTAGACATGTAGACATGTCAATCACTTCTCCCTGCCAATGAAAGCATTAATTCATTCCTTCATTCTAAATAGATGACAGTCATGAACGATAAGCTCTTGCTAGCACATTTTGCCAATAATATTGGGTCCAATTCATATGTTTCCCAAAAAAGATTTTTACCACTTGTGTCAGATACATAATCTAAATTCCATACCTAATACTGGTTGCTAATAGATTATGCTTCATTAAGTACTTATATGCCTGCCAGATAAAGACATTGCAATTGTTCCTGAAACTTTCTGCATATTCAGCAACTTTAGCTTGAATTTTCCCAAGGTAAGTTTAAATGTTTGGAAGTGCATGTGGGACTTGTTCATGTAGTTTTGTGTGTGTGAAAGGAGAGCAGGGTGAGGCTGAAGATGAAGCGTTCTCCCCAGCCCTGAAACAGATTTCATCATCCTGATACATGTCATATGTGCTTGGACATCTCCATGAAGTCAGCCTCTTCCATCTCCCCTACCCAACTAGTGTTGCAAGATAAGTAAAGGAAAAGGGCAAAAAGGAGGTGAAGAAAGAACAGAGAAGAGCCAAAGACTCAGTGTCAAAAACCCTACCAAGAATGGGGACAGAGAGAAGGCTGGGCAAAATTCTATTTACCATCCTGAGTGGAACTGTCCTGTTTGGGCAGTGCTTGCCTTGGCAATGCCTGCGAATACTCAAGGAACTTAGGCAACCTTAGGTGTGAATGTAGAAGTATGAATGAGGAATAGCTTTGGGATTAATAGTAAAATGCTTTTTTTGATAAAGCTTTATTTCATTCAAAGGATCCTTACCTGGAACTTTCCATCTGTTTATTGCTGGGTATGAATCCTGCAGGCTCAGAGCTCTGCCTTAGTATCTGATTGGCCCTTGGGCCAAAGTCAAACATGCTACAGGTACAATTTTGTACCTAAGATTTGGAGCAGCAAAACATGGGGGCAGCTTACATTCTTAGACTGGTAATTAGAGGACAGGAAAGAATGGTTTAGAACTTTCCCATGTCATCTCCTTCTTCTACATGATCTTATGGCACACTGCTACAGGGAAGGGATACTTGGATAACTAGTAGTTGAAGTGGCATAATCCTATAATAAAAAAGACCAGTATGGTAAATGCTAGATTTAGCTGTTAATCCATATTCAACTCTTCTCAGTTAAGTACCATTTTTGTTGAAAAGAAAATTAGCAGTCACCTCTGATTTACATTCTATTTGTATTTCTGTTTTATCTTTATAAGTTAACTTAAAGTAAATGGGATAGCAGCAGACAATAAATAATGATTAATAGAAAAAATATCAGCAACACTTTCTGTAGTATACAAAAGTTGGTGGACAACAGTTAAGACTGGGGAAGAACAGAAGAGCAGAAAAGAAAATACATGGTGACACAAACTTTGACATGAAATGCAAATAGAAGATAGAAGTATGTCCTGAGGAACATGTGAATTGGAAGCATGAGCAACCTGAAGAACATATTTCAGGAAGCAACCACTATTGAGGTTTAGGATTCTGAGCACACCTGCTTAAGACTAGTGTCCAAATAATTTCATGTGATGGCTGGGGTAGGGAGAGAAAACAATTGCACTACTCAAAAATGTAAAAATAATTTTTAGTCAGAAAATGTTATTATGTTTATCTGCTCTTCCCACTGTGGGAAAATTTTCAACAGGACAACAATTAATACCTTCTTGATACTTCTGCCACTTCAACATCACATAATCTGGCAAAACTGTTCAGTAGGATCTCATGCAAAATGAACATTGCCTGCAAAGTCATCGCATCAACAAATGATATTTTGATAATGGTACCATCATTAGGCAATTCATGAACATTTTAATCAAGAAAATGTCAATTTGTACCTATAATCATTTTTAATCTGCCATCAGCATGCAGATACCACATTAAAGCATTTTTTTAAAACTTCTGACAGTCTTTGTATTGTTTGAAAGCACAGAATGTAGATTTGTAGGAAAATCTCTTTAGAACAAAAAGTATCTAAAACGTTTCTTCCTTGTTTCTTTTTAAGCCCTGGTCAGTTTTCCAGATCCTACATTCATAGTATATGAAAACCATGTGGATAATTACAGATGGGAATATTCCCTCATTTTTTCAGAGGTAGACAGTTAATATAGGCTGCTTCACATAAAATTCTCAACTTTCAGCTGAAACCCCAAGCCTCAAATTGCAAGCCTGCAGCATCACTCTCTCACTGTAGCTTCAGAGCTGAAAAGAATCACTTTCCTTCCCAGTGGTGTCCAGTAGCACATTCCAGTTAACTTTTATATGCTGTTTAAAAAGAGTAGAGTGAACCTACTCACCTTTTCACTTTGGTTTCCAGGAATAGCTAAGAAAAATATAGTCCCATAGTCAACTAGGTGTGGTCTCCCTAAATCATGGGTAGTGAAGAGAAATTCAAGTTCAAAATTTGTAGATTTTCATGCAACTCATACCAGTCAGAGAGATCCTTCGCATTTTTACATTTGTCTTTTAAAAGCTGGTTGGCAGGGAGAGGGGGAGGAATGGATACTGTCTTAGCTAATAATAAAAGATGAAAGGCTGGTTGTGGGAGAAGGGAGGAAAGAATCCTATACTGCTTGATTTAAAAACTAGGGCTGAAAGGAAGAAAAATGAACAAATCAATACTGCTATTGATGAAATGAATTGGCACTGGACTGGATCAGAGAGAGGACAATATTGCTGAATTTTATACATAGAATAAATGGTTACATTATTGATTTCAATCAAACTCATATACATACAGGTTACTGTTTTACCTTCTGCCCTAACATAAGCAGGAATAAGGAAACTATACAGGTAAGTTTAGATTTCAGAGGGTGGATCTGTTGGAGGATATTTAATATTTTCTTTCTGGTAGCTACAGAAATTGAGGACAAGATTGGTATGAACAGGCCATTAATAAATAGCAGTACAAGATTTGTTTCTGTCAGTAAAAGCAACGGGCAATGGGAAGAATCTTTTCCAGGAGCAGATAAAGGCAGGTTGGCTGTTTGGTAGGAAAGAGATAGGGTTGCCAACTCCAGATTAGGAAATATCTGGAGATTTGGGAGGTGGCGTCTGAGGAGGATGGGGTTTGAAGAGGAAAGGGATCTCAGAGGGGCATAATGCCTGATAGTCCACCCTCCAAAACAGTTCCTCCACAATCAACCTAAATTATAACTGAACTCCAGACTACAGATATATGTCCCCCTGAAATAAATGGCTGCTTTGGAGGGTGAACTCTATGGCACCCCACTGAGGTTGCATTCCTTCTCCAAACTTCACCTCTTATGCTTCACTCCTAAATGTTTAGGTATTTCTCTGCCTGGAGCAACCCTAAGGGGGAATTAATCTATGTTGTAGGGAGATCTGTTGTGATTCCACAGACCTCATCTGGAGGCTGGCAACCCTAGAATGAGAGAAGGATGCAGGATAAAGGGAGAATATATGGGAGCTTTCAGGACAGAGAAAGAGGAAATAGGAAGGGGGAGATGAGATGCCTCCCACAAGTCCTTGTGAGTTTCCACAGGTATTATTTATTGGTGATCTGGACTATTGCACTTCCATTCACATTAAATAAATCATACATACTCTTGAGAGGCCTGATGTGTGGAAGGCACACCTGTGGAACCTTGGCATGCTACAGTGATCCTCATGCCGCTAGTTCACCATCATGATCCCGTAACAACCTCTTGCAAGAATAGGGCCTCTATTGCCCATATGGAATTCCACCATTTACTTCAGTAAAGAGCACAGAAACTTCCATTCACACAAGCAGTCCCTTCTATAAGAGGAAATGGAGATGCTCCCAAGCACACACAAAGGGAAGAAATCTTTTCCTCCCTCATTTTTATGTTAGAGAATGGTTGAAGCCCTTGGAAGTGGATTCATTTGTTTACTTTGCTGGAGAAACTTTAAAAGTTTGCTACTTATTAGATGACAACTAATTTGCAAACAGTTACTTAATTTAAAAGAAATTCTATGAACAGTAACATCGTTCTAAATCTATGACAATATCCAAATGAAAAACTGGATGGGATATTTGCATTCAGGAAAGCAGACTTCCTAATTGTAGAAGCAGAGATCAGGAGCCTGTTTTCTAATATTGATTTTAAAGGAACATAGTGTAATGTTCCCCTATATGGAACCTGGTGGGTGACCTTGGACCAGTCTCAGTTCTCTGAGAACTCTTTTAGCCCACATAGAGGAAGCCATTGACAAACCACCTCCAAATGTCTCCTTCCTTGAAAACCCGACAGGGTTGCCATAAGTCAACTGTGACCTGACGGCATTTCAAACACAAAGTGTAATATCTTATGCTTGGAAAATATTATCCTTAATAGCAGCCTTTGGACTTCAGTGCCTTTGGGTGATACACTCAAGCAAACCTGTAGCAGAAGAGAGACAAATATCAAAGGAGTCACTGATTAGTGATTAGTTAATTATTTCATAGATAAAGATGGTAGGAGCTTGATTTCCACAAGACCATAGTGGTTAGAGGGCTGGACTAAAACCAGGGAGTCCCAGGTTGAAATCCCACCCACACCCAATACCCAAACTCATGTCCACCTCACAATGTTTCTTTGAAAATAAGAATGTGTGCGAACAGAGAGGAGAGGTGTGCAATATCCTGATAAATGGTAGTATAAAATATAATAAACAAAAAATATAATAAATATAAAATATAATAAAAATATAAAATAAAATAAACTGTCCTATAAACAGACAGGCAAGATCTGGGTCATTTTAAATCAACAGTGCATTCCATGCATTTTCAGTTATAACAAACACCTAAGTCACAAGACTTTTTAAATCAACATGGAAGATAACAAAAAAGGAGAGGGGAAAGATCCATCAGAGAGTACCTATCCCCTGTAAAAAGAAACAATCTTTCTTAGACATGCTTCAGGCCCTCAGGTGATTAGCATGCAGAAAATGTGTGGGTGCAAGACCTAAAGATGCCCACATCCAGTGGCACAGCAGCACACGGCAACTTTCATATGTGAAATAACCAACAGAGATCAGACACCATGGGCAGATCACAGATCTACACTATAGATGTCAGCTGGCTGAACAGCAATTTCTTATTCCCACAGAACTGTAGTTATGTAAGGAGGTACTAGGAATCTTAACAAATCATCCTCAACATCTCACCAGCCTACAAGTCTTGGAATTTTTTGGAGGAAGCTATGACATTTATAGCAGCATAAATATAGCATTATATGTTAATAGTGCAGATAGGATTAGAAACAACTAATAGCAGCAAGCCTATACCTAAGTAAAGAAGAAGTCAAATACACAAGTGGGGTTAGGTATTGAAGAGTGGGATTTACAGTGTCAACCGGGGCATTTGTACTTGAAGAATGCAAATTGTGTTATTCATTAAAACATATTTCTTAATATTACTTTCTCTGTGGTCATTTAAATGTGACTACCTAGATTACCTATTTAAGGTACTGTTTAGCACACACGACCAGCTTATGCTTTCAAAGTTCTTGCATACAAGATGAAGTGAAAAGTGATATTGTATATCTGCTGTACAGCTTGGTGTAGAAACAAAAGGCATGGACTGATGGTAAGGAGATGCTTTCAAATGTGCCAGTTTATTTTTAAAGTAAACACTGTGTCTGTTTGGAAAGACTTAAAGCAAAACCTAAATACTTTTGGATTCAAAATCTCTTCCTCCTATACAAGTGACCAATTAGTAAAACTATAGCAATTTTTCACAATCAAATCCCAAGGAAACTTTAATCCAATAGGCACTAAGGAGGCACAAAAGTCACAACCATACATCTACATTCAGTACATATAATCACTGGATCTTTCAAAAGAAAAAGAACCTTATTTCACTAGATATGCCTTCTGTAAACCTTTACATTACAGGTCTAATGTAACAGATCTTACACTGTATAATCCACTTGAGTGTCAATGAGAAAGTCAGACTATAATAAAGATTCAAAATCTCTGATCAACAGATGGCCTTGGTGAAGTCATAGACTTTTCAGTGACCTATCTCACTGGGTTGTTGTGATATTTAACTTGTTAAAGGGAACTCTCTCGGCTAGAATAGGAAAGGCCACTTAGACTTGCTTACAGGATTTTTGTAAAAGGAGTTTTTTTTTTTTTTTTTTTTTTTTTTTTTTTTTTTTTTTTTTTTTTTTTTTTTTTTTTTTTTTTTTTTTTTTTTTTTTTTTTTTTCGCCTTTCTTTTTGTCTCCTGAGGAAAACCCTACCAGCCTGCAAAAACATTAATCAGGTATCCAGTTCCCAAATGAATAGTTGACAGTTCCTGGAAATTTATTTCTGTGATTTCTTGCCCCTGCAGGGGCAGCTGGTTTTTTTCACCATTTTTTATATACAACAGTCTGAAATCTGTTTCAGTGCTGCTCAAGTCAGTAACAAAATGTAGCACTTTGCAAAATGTGTAGCTCTTCAATAATTTTAAAGCACTCTAAAGCACTTCTTGCTCCAAACCATAGTCTTTATATATGCCACCACAAATGTATACAAAAAGCACATCATCAAAAATGACAGTAATCGGTTCCCTCCATTTCAGGCATGAAATGGTTCTGCATTCCCTTACACACCAACACGTACCTGGCTGTTGTTCAAAGAACAAGAGTGCCATTAGAACACAGTGTGCTCCTCTCCATATTTATATCTTTAGATCCAAAAGTTCTCAAAAGAAACTAAATTTCCAGTTTCTGATTTTCTTTCTTTCTAGAGGTGGCTAAACAAGTGTAAGGATTGCCACTGTATGGATGATACAAAACACTATATTAGGTTGAAGTAAGGCCTTGGTGTAGTCGACCCACGCGGTCAGCGCAAGAACGAGACGAGACGCGGAGATAACATCTGGTGGAGATCGCCAGCAGCGGGAGACCGGAGGTCCGTGTTCCTAGCGAGTCTCTCGTCTGCCGGTTCCTGGCACCTTTTATTGTTACTCTATTGGGGGCGTGTAGGAGGGAGGACTGGGGGGAGTTCCGGGAGAGCGGGAGGTCGGGAGATCATCATGTGATGCATGATCTCATCTGGCTACGTGCGGAGAGGAGCGTAAGCGTCTGAGCCTAATCCTCACCTGGGGGCAAGACCATTGTCTCTGCGCCCGGTGACTGAGCCAGACAGTTCATGACCCGTGACTCATAGGGGGATGAGGAGTGGGGGTGCGGTGCGACCAGCAAGGCCGTAGGTCCATTGGCGTCCCAACGTTCTACCACGGTGCTGCTGGGTCAGCAGTGCATCACTACACCTTGGGTATTCTCTTAGAGACCTATTGCCATGCTAGAAATATGGGTTAAATATTGTACAGTAGGGGCTAAACATGTGTGTGTGGTTATTACTGACATTTGTATACATGCCATGGATGCTCTACCACCCTCACTTCTATTTACAGAAATCATAAATGATATAGTCCACAACTTAAGAGATGGTTTATACACTAAGGAGAAACAGGGAAAGCAAAAACACAAGTCCAGGGCCAATTTTAGCCAATGAGCAAGAGGAGCAACTATTTTGGCCCCCATGCTGACTGAAAGCAGAGCTGTGTATAGTGGAATTCTATGGTTTGGCTGCTTGAGGAGTAAGTTCTCACTTAGGTTTATTAAAAGTTATTTATTATAAGAGAACTTAATGCTGGAAAGGGAAGGATGAGTAAAGGTCTCCAGCTTTCTAAGCTAGGATGGAGAGAAATTCTAGAACACATGTCCAGTCCTTGTGGTTATCAAGGGGAGATGGAGGGAGGAGAAAAGAGATTGCCCCATTTGCCATAATAAAACAGCCACCACTGTTCTAATCTATACTCAGCTATGAAGCTGATGGAGGTAATCTTGTGCCTACCACACTGCCTGACCTGTCTCAGGGGATTATTGCATGACCAAGTTTACTTCCAAGAATTTTGGAGTCAATACCCTGAACTTATGGGATTTGCCAGCTTTTGGGCAACCACCCCTTGTCCCAAACTCAACAAGGCCCCAAGTAGGGCTCCCAGTTGCTAGCCAAATTAGGCAGCCTCCTACCCCATCTGCTTCTATGCAATTAAGTAGTGGAAGAAAACATGGTGGTGGGAGATGATGTTGCATATGCGGCAATGCCACTTGCAATAATTATCATAGAGATTGGGGAAATTCCTGGAGCAATTGCTGACACAGTGACATCACCTCCAGGTAGCGACATCCCCACATCATCGACATTCCCCTCCTCATGCTGTGTTTCCCAAAAAGCTCCCATGGGTTGCTGTCTCAGGGCAAACCTAGCTACAGGTCATATTTTGCTTTTCCTTGCTGCCACCAAACTTATGCAGAGACATGTTGCCCATCAGCCCCATCTCCCCATACCATTTAATGCATAGATTCAAGTAATGATACACAGCACTATGGAATTAACTGCCCCCTCAACCCTCTAGGGCAGGGGTCTGCAACCTGTGGCTATCCAGATGTTCATGGACTACAATTGGCCATGCTGGCAGGGGCTGATGGGAATTGTAGTCCATGAACATCTGGAGAGCCACAGGTTGCAGACACCGGCTCTAGGGCCATACAGTCATCAGTGGCTTGTTTGGGCACCTTCCCTTATTCTTGGATGCCTCAGGGTGCTTGTCAATCTAATTAAACTGCAAGCACCTAACCAACATAATCCTGGCAACTTCAGTCTCAACAGGCCATTTTGTGTAATCCAGTTCCTCAACAATACATAATATGAAACAGGTGAAGAAAGGTCAGTTATCCCAGCCAATCAAATAGAGACCTCAACTGGCTAATTCTGTACACAGGGAGAGAAGCATAGGGAGCTCTGCAGCAACAAAGGGTGACAAATGACCAGGGAACACCTTTAATTAGCCTTCTGTTCTCAGCCTTCTCACTGGCTACACTGCATACGGCAGCTCCTCCTTTCAAACCCCCTCCTGCATTGTCTGATGCCTCCAATTCTCTGAGGGGGATGGATACAAGATGGCACTGTACATGAGATACAAGAGGGGTGGATACAAGAGAAGCACTATACATGGTCAAGGATCCACATAGCCATAGGAATATTTTTACATTAATAAAAAGCCAGTTGAAGGGCCAAATTACATAGCTCAGGCTAACCTGTGATTTTTGTCAGTTCCCATGATATGAAGCCCAAACCATAAGAAAGCAATTTCTGCATGTTATCACACTGCTGCAAGTTAACCTACATAAACAGTGACAAATGCCAATGTCTTCTCAAGCTTCGTGCATGTTTTTAAGGAAGTTGGAAGACCTTTGTTCTTGCAATCCACCCTAAAACCTGCAACATTACAAGAAGCACCTTCCAAATTGTTTTCTTCAATATTCTGTCACTGCAGCTCAACAGAACCGTTACAAAACCTAGTCAATAACTGAACAAACCAAAAGTCACTGGTGTTCAATTAAAAACCAGGGGGAAACCCCACCTGTGGTTCACTGAAGGGCTCTGTCAAGTGTCTTCTTTTGATCTATGGAGATATGTGACCAGGATAGGGTCTCTCTTCCTGCGGTACAAAGCTTTAATACAGTTCCATGCTCCATGAAATGTCTGCTTCAGAGGTGCTCTAGAATACCAAGGAAGGTTCCAAGCAAAATAGCTGAACTGGAAGCCAAGAACAGTGTGAACGTCTCCATCTCCCTGGAACGCATGCACACTCTCTCTTTCCTAGGCAGTGCAAATAAGCAGATAAACTAGGTCAGCACAACTGAACAAGGTGAGCCAGCTGCAGACTAAATGGGCAAGGTGGCACTGAGCAAGATAGCTTGGCGGGAATAAGCATGAAAAGTTCAAATCTCTGGGGAACAGCTTCATGCAGCACTAATCAATTTTTAAATGTGCTTACCTTCTCCCACCCCACCCCTCTTTTTTTGTAGCTGAGTTGAGACTAAGTATTTCACACTAATTTGGCGCCGGTACATGGCATCGGGGCGGCTAAAACCTGTCACGCCGTTGCAGAGCACTTCGGTAAAGTTTTTTCTCTTTCCTGATTATTAGAAGCCCGGCAGGCCCTTTTTTCTTTGCATCAATTCTGCCTCTGCATTCATTCCTTCAAGGTACTTGCTTGCTTAACGTTAACACTTTTGGACTCTCCAACTGCTTGGCAACTGAAGAAAAATCCTGAATATCCAATCAAGAGTTGATAATAAAATTACAGGGGGCACATTGCAGAGGCAACTTTTGGAAGTGGTGGAACATCTGACTCTCTAAGAATGGATTCCAGAGTCATCACCACTGGATACCACGTCTGTTCCTTAAGAGGTAAAAGCTCCCCCTTTGGGGGAGGGCGGTATATAAATATGACCAATACATACATACATACATACATACATACATACATACATACATACATACATACATACATATAATATTTCACCCCTAAAATAGAAGTTTGCAATGAGTGTGGGAAGAAGGCAGGAACATGCATCACTCCTTGATAATGGTGTCTCAGGGAAAAATGGAGAAATCCTACGTCAGACGGCCCCAACCTTTTAAAGCCTGTGGGCACCTTTGGGATTCTGCCATGGCATGGTGAGCACAGTGACAAAAATGGCTGCCGCCAGGCTGCTGCATGAGGCAGGGCCAGCCACTAAAGGATTGCCAGAGCTTAACTTCAGTAACATAGTGCAGATCCTTTTGTTGTGGTGGCAGCTACTGCCAAAGCTACCTTAAAAAAAATCTACACAGCTAATCAAATCTCCAATAGCCAATCAGAAGCCTTGGTGGGCAAAAGTCTTACCTGGACCTGTCCACGTGCTTAAAAAACCCCCACACCTGGTGAGAAGTTAGAAAAGATGCTGGTGGTCATCATGGCACCCACTGACAACACTTCGGGGACCCTTGTCCTACACTCTACAGTCTTCTATCTTAAAGAGTGCCACAGCTTTTAAGGAAAAAATGTTACCACGGGGATGTTGGAACAAAATTAAGCAGAAGTCTGATGGCACCTTAAAGATTATTAAAATTTTATTCTATCATGAGCAAATGCTTTTTGAGTGTCAAAACACTTCATTTGATGCATTATATATATGTATGCATATATAAATATATGAACACATAAGTATTCCCACCCTTCTACTGCCCCAGGAGAATATTTAAGTATAGATTAGTGACAGGCATGTGTCCACCACCCCAACTCCCATCTTTTGTTGGGCTATTAAGAGCAGCTTCCTCAGTGAATGATTAAACAGCAAGTTTTCCCCAAGCCAAGAATTGTTGTGCTGACTTCTTACATCTTGGTGGATGCATGCAGACCCAGAGCAGTGCAGTGGTTACAAGCAGTGACTTCTAATTTGGAGAACTGAGTGATTCCTCATTCCTTCACATGAGCTGCAGACTCTAATCTGGTGCACTAGATTTGTTTCCTCACTCATCTACATGAAGCCTGCTGGGTGACCTTGGGCCAGTCACAGTTATTTCAGAACTCTATCAGCTCCACTCACCTCACAAGGTGTCTGTTGTGGGGAGAGGAAGGGAAAGGAGTTTGTAAGCTGCTATAAGTTTCCTTTCAGGAAAGAAAGGTGGGGTATAAGTCCAAACTTCTCCTCCTCCTCCTCCTCATCTTCAGAAGTGTAGATCAAGGCTGAGCTGTCCACAGTAGATTGTCTAAGTCACTGCTAAACATTCTTTTTCCCTTCCATATACATATGTACAATCTTTACCTATAACTGACTGCTGGAAATATGTTCAGCTTGTTGTTCAGAGAGATTTTTCCCAGCCAGTCATGCACCCCACCCCCATGCATTTGTTTTTATAAAGGTCACATTTACATGAGGTATGCCCTACTCTTTGCAGTATACATGGCTTTCCCAACCTGCCACAAAGATGATGGATTGCTGGCTTAACATTGTATAATATTAGAAGTTCTATTTTATAATGTTTTAATGCTGTTTCAGCTATCAGGAAAGAAAGTTCCTCTTTGAGACGAAGGAAAGTAATCAAGTTTCAAACAAGCAGCAACAACAGCTGGCTTCCTGACCTGGCAAGGTGCAAAAGTAGGACATCAGCTCAAAGTACAGCAAAAGGAAACCCCCAAACTGTAATAAATGTATTCTGCACAGCTAAAATTTGTACTATGAACCTGTTACTTTGAGCACTATTAGTAGAATAAAATAGTGGAGTACAATCTCTGCTTCACAAATAGTTGAAATAGCAAGGGTACACAGTTATAAAGCCTTTCAGAAGATGCAAAACAGAAGATAAATCTTTTTCACTTTCGGAAGCAGCTGCACTTTTACTAAGGGAGGCATCAAAAAATCCCCTTCCATTGCAGGTCTTCACCCTCAGACATTGCTTGGGAGTCCACAGATCCCTGGAAGCAAAATATCCAAGGGACATGATTGGCATTCTGTAGGCAATGATCAGGAAGGTCCTGTCTGTAAGGATTGCTGCCAGAAGCAGATAGTGAAGTGAAAGTGGCACTGCAGCAAAGCACACTGACTGGCGCATGCATTCCTACAATCTGGCAACTGTGCAGGAGATGCCTTCTTCACATGCTTTTTAAGGAGGGCAGGTAAGGAAGAGACGACATAGCCCTTTTGTGCTCTTCCTGGTTCAGTGGTGCAGCGATAACAGGGCGCCCTGCCCCAGGCACATGCCATTGGGGTCATGTGGGGGGGCGGAAATAGCTCCCCACACCCCTTACCTTCTCCCCTCACCCCACCCCACCAGCCAGGTCCTGGTGGATGGAGCAGGCCGGTAGCCAGTGGCGTAGTGGCTAAGAGCAGGTGCACTCTGATCTGGAGGAACAGGGTTTGATTCCCCACTCTGCCGCTTGAGCTGTGGAGGCTTATCTGGTGAACTAGATTAGCTTGTGCACTCCCACACACACCAGCTGTGTGACCTTGGGATAGTCACAGATTTTCGGAGCTCTCTCAGCCCCACCCACCTCACAGGGTGTTTGTTGTGAGGGGGGAAGGGCAAGGAGATTGTAAGCCCCTTTGAGTCTCCTGTAGGAGAGAAAGGGGAGATATAAATCCAAACTCTTCTTCTTCTAAAATAAAGTATGTGGGGGGCTCCATGGGGGAGGTGTCCCCACACCCCTTCCCCCTCCCCCTCCCCACTCGCCAGGCCCTGGCAACCAGAGCAGGCTGTTTTAATAAGTGGGTGGAGGGACGGAGCTCCGTGCGGGGGGGGGGGGGGCTCTGCAGGGGCGGGACTCTGGTGCCATTTTGTCCTGGGCATCATTCCCCCCCCCCACGTCCCTGTCCTAGTTACCAAAAAATGAACATATACTCTGTTTTACATAAAGATGTTTGTTTGCTCAGTTGAGATGCAGTGGTTGACAAATTGAATGCTTCTGCATTAGAATATAGTTCCAAAGCATATGAGAATTATCATTTTTACTCACTGCCCTTGGCAAAACCATTATTTTGTGCATTATTGAACATGGTACTTTGCTACAAGAGCATTTATGCCAAAATATATTTTCCTTTCAAATGGATAGGGGGAGCAGGGCTAGGTAGGCACTATTATCCAGGAAAAGTATTCTACAACAAAGAAGGTCCGGCATGCTTTGTTCTGCAGTGAAGAAATATACCATCTACTAACATCTTTATGTGGAATGTATAGCTATGCTTTGCAGGAGTCAGGTGACAAACACTACTTTGCCACATTCATGCCCACCCATGCCACACATTTTTTATTCATGATGTATACCTGTTCCTCCCCCAGAGCCCACACAAATGACAGAAACCGTAAGAAAAACTCACATACTGGTTGCCTGCATCAGCTTCCCCAGAAGTCAGGACAGATGTAAATGTAAAGGGCCGTCTGTTACTACTAACTCTGCACATCCTTAGTAAAAAGCAAAAGATTTATATGATATGAAGAGAAACCAGAGTGCCACCCCTCTCACTGTTATTCTCTTCTTTCTTCCTCACATGCACAACCTCCCACAATTTCCATTGCAAACAAGAAACCCAAGATCATGAATTGTTCGTTTTAAACAATCAGGGAAGGAGTGTTAGTTTCTATGATTCCTGTAATTACAATTTTTTAAAAATTGGGGTTTTTTTTTTCAAATTGAGATCTAGTCTAAATTTCTAAAGCAATTGTATATTAACCACCCAATACATAAAAAGTCTTGTTCTTCAGTATCTGTGTAGGTGCATCTCATCTGCACCCTTCTTAAATAGCAAGGGTACAGTTATTCATTTTTAGTCATTATTGCAGTCTGGGAGCATAGACAAAAACAGAAATAGAAATAACATTTTAAAAAATCCAACACTCTAATTTCCAAGCATGAAAATTTATCTTATTAATGCAAAAAACTCCACCCATCCCCTAGGAAAAACAGGGTTGTGGAACAATATGGAAAGAAATGTGTTACCATGGAGGCCAGGTAGTTTGCCACATGAGGCCTTGTGTTTGAAACCTTTAATTTTTTCTTGAAGAAATCCTAGGTTGATTATAGAGGTGACCCCAAATGCATGACCCAAAGCCTCAAACTTCAAACTCTGTAGGCATTATCTACATTTGTCATACATGTTTTTCAACATGTATCTTCTTGTATCATGTATCTTAAATCATGTATCTTCAACGTGATGTAGTGGTTAAAATGTCGGTCTAGGATCTAGTTTTATTTTTTTTATTTTTTTTGCCATCAAGTCACAGTTGCCATGGCACCTCCATATGATTTTCAAGGCAAAGGGCATTTGGAGATGGTTTGCACCATGCTCCTGGTATTCCTTGGAGATCTCCCATTCAAATATTAGCCAAGGTCAGGGCTGAGAGTGTGTGTATGGCCAAAGGTCACCCAGGATACCCAAGCTGAAACCCATGCTTTGCCATGAAAATTTGCTGGGTGACCTTAGGCCAGAACTCCCAACCTAACCTATCTCACAGGGTTGTTGTAAGGGTAAAACAGAGAATTATGTAAGCTGCTTTGGGTCCATATTGTGAAGAAAGGTAGGATATAAATAACTAAACAGTAAAAATAAATGCATTTTTTAATCTATGTGAAATTAAATGGTCCCTCAAATCATGCACCCTCAACTGAATGGTTTTACCCTCTAAAACACTGATTTTTTTCATTAAAGTAAGCTGGTATCCGCATGTGTATTATTAGATATTGAATTTTAGAATAGGTTTATTACTTTACTTTCTAAGGCACTACGGAAACCCAAATGGTGAGAGATGGTCAGAAATGCATACATTTTCAGGAGTTATACTCTCAATGAGAACAAAAGTATCATTTATTGCTTTGTTGAGTCCCACTCCTGATGGATACTTCCGGGGGAGTTAGTAAAGCTGTCCTGTCACTGTACACTTTATTGCCTAAAGCAGTGGTTCTCAACCTTCCTAATGCCGCAACCCTTTAATACAGTTCCTCATGTTGTGGTGACCCCCAAACCTAACATTTATCCATTTTACAGATGGAGAACACTGATGCAGAGTCTTAGGCGACCCCTGTGAAAGGGTTGTTCAACCCCCAAAGGGGTTGCGACCCACAGGTTGAGAACCGCTGGAAAGTATGCCATCATAGTGAAAGACAGGGTGATGAGGGTGTGGTCAAGGCAGTGTAGGGCACTTCTACTTGCTTCGTGAGAAGCCGTCCTAAGCAGTTACACTCTTCTGGGGATAATTAGGAAAGGAATTGATAATAAAACTGCAAGGATTGTCATGCCCTTATATAAAGCAGTGGTGCGACCCCACTTGGAGAACTGTGTCCAGTTCTGGTCGCCGCATCTCAAAAAGGATATTGCAGAGATAGAAAAAGTGCAGAGAAGGGCAACAAGGATGATTGAGGGACTGGAGCACCTTCCCTATGAGGAGAGGCTGCAGCGTTTGGGACTCTTTAGTTTGGAGAGGAGGCGGCTGAGGGGGGATATGATTGAAGTCTATAAAATTATGCATGGGGTAGAAAATGTTGACAGAGAGAAATTTTTCTCTCTTTCTCACAATACTAGAACCGGGGGCATTCATTGAAAATGCTGGGGGGAAGAATTAGGACTAATAAAAGGAAACACTTCTTCACGCAACGTGTGATTGGTGTTTGGAATATGCTGCCACAGGAGGTGGTGATGGCCACTAACCTGGATAGCTTTAAAAAGGGCTTGGACAGATTTATGGAGGAGAAGTCGATTTATGGCTACCAATCTTGATCCTCTTTGATCTGAGATTGCAAATGCCTTAACAGACCAGGTGCTCGGGAGCAACAGCCGCAGAAGGCCATTGCTTTCACCTCCTGCATGTGAGCTCCCAAAGGCACCTGGTGGGCCACTGCGAGTAGCAGGGAGCTGGACTAGATGGACTCTGGTCTGATCCAGCTGGCTTGTTCTTATGTTCTTATGTTCTAATCCCACTGATTCAAATGGACTTGTGTGTGTGTGTGCTGCCAAGTCACAGCTGACTTTCAGCAACCTTGGTGGGGTTTTCAAGGAAAGAGACGTTCAGAAGTGGTTTCCCATTACCTGCCTCCACATCACAACCCTGGTAGTTGTTGGAGGTTGCCCATCCAAATTTTAACCAGGGCTGATGCTGCTTAGAGATCTGATGAGATCAGGCTAGCCTGGGGCTGTCAAGGGCAGGGTCCAATGGACTTAGAACAGTATGACTCTGTTAGAAAGGCACTTTAAAAACATTAGGCATCACAGAGAGCAGTGCTCTTTGCCTCCAGCCATTTCAGACAGAATCTAATATGTTGCCCAGAAGTTGGAATACTGAGAATATCTGAATCTGCAGCTTTTAAAAAAGCCAGATCACTTTCACAGTCCAAAATAGTAGTTGAAGCAGGAGCATATATGAGCTGCCTGAGCCACCCTCTTGGATTCTAGTTGGCTCCTCTAATAGATATATACTTTTTCTTAACATTTCTAAAATTATGCTAAGTTTCAAAATGTCTATGCTAAGTTTCAAAATGATGCGAAGTTAAAAAAACACTTGTAAATATATCTTAAATTGTTTGTGCAAATTGTTTGAATTTCCACAGAAGGCAACTAAGATTTTTATAATGCAATGGGGAAATTTACAGGGTTTTTTAATGCCAGCCTAATAAAATACTGGTACGTTTCTTAATATATTTGTCAAATTAAGATGTCTATGAGTACACACAAAAATACACTGTACACTGAAAACATTTATTGATCTTTGGTTTGAACTGTCATATTTCATAATGGCAATCCAGCATATGGTGAGCTAACAAACAGGTTAAATTGACAGGTTACAGTGTACATAAAGTTACAAACACTAAGAACTTCCTATTTGTGGATGAAATTATTACTACACACAGCCGAAATTACCATTTTAAGTAAAGACCAAAAAATCTGGCATCTTCCAGAAACACTGTATGAAAAAGCATATCTTGAGTCACAGTATTTCTGAGTTAGCATTGACACACTGAATGGGATATTATAATTTCTGTAGCACTTGCTGAGCACAGAGCAGTTTTCAAGCTTTGCTACAACTGCCTCTTATCCTTTCCCACCATTATTACTAAAGTGCTGCCTGACATGCAAAAATATAAAGTAGATTAATATATTGCTTTTATTTGCCAGCACAAAAATATAGCAATAAGCAATACAGTTCTTTTACACATGGTGTAAAAATGTGTAGGTTATAGAAAAGGGTCGCTCACGTTGCAGCTGCTTTACAAATACCTATTTGGTAGTTATTGGTTTGGGTGTATAACCTGCCCTGTTTCGAGGACTCAGAAGACTGATTTGTGATTTGTCACACCATGTTATTATACAAATTGTATCAGGCAATGAGTTAGAAGCAGGACGTGCTCAAACTCTAGTATACAGAAAAGCAACAGGTTCTCTTGAAGAAGTGCTTCTTTCAATATAACCCTTAATTTAGTAGAGAATCAGTTTGCAAACATTCATTTTTAAACCAAAACGCCTTAACACAGATTTATGTTTGGACCCATTTTTCACTGGAAGTCTCCAGCTCAGGGATTCAAAATTACTAGTCCCAAATGGACCTTGTCTGAAGTCACAGTACTTGAAGCTTGCTTCTACTACTTTAACTGAGGATTTTAGGCTGCAGTCAAAGTAGAAGACCAGCTTGTTTAAAACGTATGCTGGCTTACATGTTCATGACCCGTGCCCAATCTCATATGAAAATGACTATGCTGCCCAATCTCATATGAATCGTGCCCAATCTCATATGAAAATGACTATGCTGCCAGTATATGTGGAAACTTGGCATGTGAGCCCATGAAGCTTTACCATGCTACTGCCTAAAAGAGAATTTGTGGCAAAAAGGCTTTACGTTTATTTACAGATACTGGCAGGGCACAGAAGGCTGTAATTAGGCTTCTTGATCCAAAAGAACAATCAAAGCATTTCAGGTTAATGAGCATTTACAGAGGAGAGTATATGAGGCCAATTGTAGCCCTGCATTTTAAAAGGAGCATCTGAATAAGTACAACTGTCTTGGAGTCAATCAGTGCAAGCACTTTCCAAATTTAGGGCAGCTACGTGTTTTCTGTGCCCCTCCTACTAGATAGGTTTTGATGGGATCGCCAAATCTATGCAAACTCACTACACACAGCCTGTTCATTTACCCGGGATAAGCCCCAATCAAAAACATTTAGGAATGCTGGAGGTGGTATCTGGTTAACAACCTACACATGAACAAAGACACCAATTTAATGAACTGGCATGTCCAATGGCTGCTGCAGCACAAATTACAAGTGTCTATTCATGCTGAGATTCTCAACAGCCCTAATTCATCCTCCAAATGCAACCAGAATCCTTTCATCAGCCACCATATCAGAAATATGCCCTAACAAGGTATCTCTAAATGGAATAAGTTTGTAAATGAATCAGTCCATGGCGAACTGGGCCCATGACACACTTAACCCCCAGTTATTTAACACAGGCTGGTATTTTGATTGGACATTAGCATTACTTTGTTCTTTAGTTGGCCTATCTTGCGTTAATTTGAAATTCTCAATTGTTGTATTGAAATTAAACATGAATTTTAACCACCATTACCCTAGCTCATTTATATACAAAAATGTAAGAAATGTCCATATGGATTTCATATGTCATTATTGGATGTTCAGTTTAGTTTGACATAGAACTGCCTTTAACGCAAAGGGAAAGATCTATCTCCCTGCCCCCCCCCCCCACAAGTTTCTACATAAGGTAGTTTGGGCTATGCCTTACTCAGTTGTCAAGGATCTTCTATTAAGAGTGGATTTCCTTTTTTAAGGGGTGGGGGGAGGAATACAAGATTTGTATTGATACAAACCAACATTCTCACAAATGATCACAAATGATTATTTTCATGCACATTCCAAGATTCAATAGCAACTTTTCTTCATTTAGCATAAAACTATGGTCCATCATGTGGCTGTTCCAGAGCAGTCAGAGAAACAAAGGTACCCTGACTTTCATATGCTTTTATATGGTTAAGATTATACAAATGAAAATATCTACTGCAACAATGCTTATACTTAAAAGTTGATTTCCTTATCTAAACATTTTAAAGATGTCAAGGATGCGCAATGCTTAAGGGCATATTTTCTGTAGGTTTTGATTTCACCAAAGTTGTGAATAAAATGCTTTTCAAAAAACTGTTTTCTGGCTGTTGTGGGTTTTCTGGGGCTGTGATCTGGCAGTTTTTGTTCCTAATGTTTTGCCCACATCTATAGCTGGCATCTTCAGATGTATGTCATAGTGTAATATATGTTTCCATGGCACAGTGTGGAGTGATTGTGTGGTGGGGTATATGTTTTGTCTACCTCACAATAGAGAAGGAGAGTGAGGTGCATTTGCATGTGTCCAGGGTTCATTTGCAGTTGAATCTGCAATTGCATTTGCAAATTCTACTTATAAAACCTATTTTCTCTATAATTTGTTATGAAAATACACATAATTTGGCTTTGTGTGTTTGGTTATTTCCAAAGCTAACTGTGATGTGATGAAACACGAGATTGGCCAATTAAACATGGAATGCTTACCTTGGGGCTCTTAGCTGCGCACAGGGGTTGCAGTGTAATCTCCTCGCATTTCTCTGTTTCACATGAGGAGCCATTCACTGCCTGTCCTGCAGCTGCCTGCTGAAGTCTCAACAGGCTTCTGCTTTTCGTGGTTTTTAATTCTGCTCATCACCTCCTTCTTAAAGGCACAGATCTCATCACACCCAGTAATTGTTAGTTAAAAGGGCTTTGTTAAAGCCCTCTAAAGCTGTTATAGTAATATACCTGTGATTGTAGTTATATCAATATTGTAACCCACCCTCTACAAAAAAAGAGGCAAACCAATTCCCTAAACCATATTCTACTGAAGAAGGGAAACCAATCCAATTGCGTTTGATCCATCAGTTGACAACCAACGCTAACAACTTCAAGGGCAAAAGAATGCAGTTGTCCAATTAATATAAAGCTTCGGAGATATTTGAAGTCCTCAGAACAGTTTTCTCTGATTGATAGGCAAAAGCACCAGAAGCAGAAGTGACAATTTAGACAAGACACAAAACACCTTTTGCTGTCTACTGCCAGGAATAAGTTTGGCATAGTGTAGGTAGTTGACTTTATTCCACAGACAACTTCTGGGGTTCCTGAATGTGCTATGTGTGTACATATATGAAGGAGCCAGGCTGATATACTAAAAATAAGGGCTGGGGGAGGGGGGCCCTTCAGATCACAAAACATAAAAGCAGCCTGGCTGAATCAAATAAGCCTGGAAGCTGTTCTTGACAGAGGCTAACCAGATGCTGCTGTGAAGACAATCATGGCATGAAGGTGGAATCATTCCCTTTTCAGTAATTGTAGAAGCACCTGATGAAACTAACTTAAATTTCTTCAGTTCCCACTGAAGACACCCAAGCTCTATCTTTTGAAATGAACTGCATAATACATATCTTGCGAAACACAGTCCTAAATTTGTCTAATTTAACTGAGGCTCATTCCGCACACGCAGAATAATGCACTTTCAAGCTGCTTTCAGGGCTCTTTGAAGCTGTGCGGAATGGCAAAAACAGTTGTGAAAGCAGCTTAAAAGTGCATTATTTTGCGTGTGCGGAATGAGCCTGAGTTATCTTGATTTCTAGCATTACGGAAGACAAAGGAAGTTCTCTAGCCATTTTTTTAATATCATATACAAGCATTTCCTGATAGACAGGTGCTTCGGCATTATGGTTGCAAGTCTCTGCCACCTGCTTCATATTTCTAACATTCTTTATGAGTTGAGGTGATCAGAACTGTACATAGCATTCCAAAAGATATCTGCACTAAGATATAAAAGTTTATGAAGCTAGCAATGTTATTATCAATCCCTTTCCCAGTAGGCTGTAGCTTTGAATTCACTTTTTTCACACCAGCTACTAAAATGTAATGCTGGGTATCACAGTAGGATCTGGGAGGCCCAGGCCTGAATCTCCATTTTGCCATAAGTGACCTTGGGGCAATCCCTTTCAGCCAAACAAATCATATAGGTTTGATCTGACAATAAAGTGTAGAAATGCCTGATTGGACTACTTTGCATATAAGCAAAGCATGGATTTTTTTCTTTACCACTTTCTTTACCATGTTTCCTTTTCTTACACTGAAGATCATTTGCCATACTGTTTCCATTCATGCAGTTTGAAAATGATCTTTTGGGATGTGCACATTTGATAAATAACCAATAATACCTCATTGGTATTTTCAGATATGTGCAGTTCACTATTAGAATTTTTCAGAATACTGATAATTGAGTTTGAAACATTCCAGAACTAGTTGGGAATATTCAAAGCCAGAATTTAAAGGTTCTCAGTAATGTTTTTTCTTCAGTTTTACAGGTTTGGTTGGGCTTTCAATGATGTCTCTTATTTAAGTTGGTTCGGCTTATATTCTGTGGTTTGGCGTGGGTTCCATTGGGCCTGATGGTTCTGCTTGTATTTGGAGGCTTTTAGCCAGTGGTTGCTCTTGTGTGTTTGGCTTCTAGCTTCTTCTTTCCTGGAGAAAGCACAGCCCTTTTCCCCTTAGAAAACAAATACGGGGCACCTTGTTCAGGCATCCATCAAATTGTACCCCCTGATCTAATTTGATTGAAACTTGAGAGCGTCGATCTTCAGCGGACAGCCAGGACAAGATTCCCTGTAATTTTACTGCCATTTGCTTGAAAAGCAGTCCCTCCAACCCCATGTAAAAATGTCCCCCATAAGAAATATCAGACTTGAATTTTTCAAAATTTCAAAAATACCCCCCTCCCAAAAAAAACAAAACAAAGTCCAAATTCCAGAACTGTATTAGAGACCCAAATAATTTGGAATACCGGTACAGAAACCCTTCTTAAAATCCAAATCCAAAGAATTCCAATTTTTGTTCAAGTGATTTCCCTTAAGAATTCTCCAACAGGGACAGTGTACTGAAGAAGCAGCCAGTATAGAAAACAGACCTCATGTTTGACTCTGTTGTGAGATGACTGCTTACTATACTTGTGCAGTAGTCTTCGCTGGCACTGCTCTGGCAGCACACACCACTGTTGTTGGACGTACCGTAGCAAAAAGATGGACATCATAAGGCAACTTTGACAACTATCATTCCAACCTCCAATATCTAGCAGTGTCCTTTATAATGGAGACTCCAAGAACCAGGTAAGACAGAACATAAAGGCACTACTGCACCTATGTTGTTAAAAGCCAATCTGTACAATGACAGCCAATTAAAGTTTAGGATACTATAGTATCTCTGAAAAAAAAAATCAAGACAGATAGCCCTCATTCATTTTTATATCTCTTCATCGAAAGCTTGATGATCCTGCCACTGGGCAGCATACATTCAGAAATCTCTTAAAGAAATTTCAACTTTCTTCAATCCCCTTATATTATATGATTATATTTTAAAACATACAGTAAAGTCAGTCTTAAAAGATTTTGATCAGTGCCAGGTGATCCAAATCATTGTGCTGAAAGGCACTGGAATTTGTCCGATACTGATCAACAGAACTCAAATGGATTTTGTGGATAAATATTAGCACCAATACTGAACATCCAAAATATTCATATGGCCATTTATTATCTTTAAAAAGACTGTTAAGACAGAAACAATAGATTTTATAATATTATCCTTACAATATGAAAATTGTTCTCTCAGGACTTCCAGACACATTACATTACAGGGTATAATGCCTCAGGAAAAGGAAGCAACAACATATTGTATACTTTAATGCATGAATGTGCAGGAGTGAAGGACAGACCAATAAGTTATTGTACAATTTTCAGACCCTACTATTTTATGATACCCTACCAGATGAAGGGTTTATTTCAAGTATATGTGCTCAAACAGGGAGAAAGCTCTTAAAATCTACAGTAACTACACACCCCTGAACATTCATCCAAATCAAGTGACACAATATTGCACTTGGACACCCTTAACTGTAACATGTAAATAAGTCCTTTGGCATGAATACTTGCCGAGTCCAGGCATTTTAATTTACAATAATCTCTATTCCATATAGCTTTCTTTACTGTAATATACAGTATTTTTTTTTGTCCTGTTGGATACATTTGCTCCTAAGGAGAACAGTCAGCCATAGTTTTCCTCCCAACAGGATGATTTTCCCCACTTCTTTGTATGGCTCAGTCGCAAGTCCATTTCCTAAGCTGTTGCCATTATTACCACCCTAGTACCTCAATACCACTAAGGTCAGCCAATCACTGACTGAATACACAAGTGTTTTCAGGGCAACATGGAGCTAATGAAAACAAAAGTCCTTGGATGTATTTCAAAGCAACTCACCAACACCAACCAATATGAATAATTCAGCAGTTACCTACCAATTAAGGTAACCAGTTATAAAACTCCCTTGTGATTGCCAACATTTGCCAACAACATTTGTCTGAGAACTCCAAGGAAGCATTTAAATTAAAAAAAACTGATATGTTTTTCTCTTTGTTGTTATTTCCTCACATTTTCTTTTGCCTCTTTTGGGGCATGCAGACATCCAAATGTTTGTCTTTAAATCTTCGTTGGGTCATGCTGTTGTCAGGTACTGATGATAGAACAGCCCAAAAAGGCTCGTGGAAAAAAGACAAGCAGCGATCCACCAGGTGAGAAAGGACAGGAGTCCTCGGAACAAGAGCGGAGTGAAAATGTTTTTCAGGCTACCCAGTGCCATTGTTAGCTCTAGTACAGTTAGCTGCATCTTTCCATCATCAGGTGAAGGTTCAGAGTTTACTGAATCTCTCAGTGGGCTGTTGTCCATGAGAGAATTTGAAGAAGAATCCGGATAAATGCCCCAGGAATAGTTTCCTATATAAACAAACAAAAATGTTAATATTTAGTCTCTTTCCTTGATCATTTCTACATACATGCTTGTAAGCAGAGCATTTTTGTTTGTGAGTAGCAGTATGGCTTCTCAAATACCGAAAGAATAAAAAGGAGTTGTGCATTTCCCATATGGCAGGATATGTAAGCTCTAGGGACACAAATCATCTTGGCATTTTTTTGCTATTGTTTGATATAAAGCTCAATTTAAAGAAAAAAGATGAAAAATAGGATGTACCCGTTCAGAAAAAAAGAACACACATACATGTTTTGGGGGTTGGGGGAGAAATTAAAATATAAAAGGATTTATTTATGTCATTTCCTCTGCATATGTTTGACAAGTAATATTCAGTATCTTAACCCATCTTTCATCTCATCTTGTGGCCAAGTTATCGTCATTTTACAGTATTTGCATGATACTGAAGAACACTGAATAAACTGTGAGTCTTTTCAGGGGGAGAGTTCCAGATGTAAGGGAGGGTTAGTATGCTCATAGGAACAGAAGTATTTGTGGAGTCAACGCATCATACTTCTATCCAGTTACTTATAAAAAAGAAAAAAAAGGTAAAACCTAAAAAGCAGATTCTGGACCTCACGTTCAAGTACATGTCCAGTCTTCCCACAATTATCATATGTCCAGTTTTAAATAAGCTCACTGAGACACTCAAATGTTCAGTTGCTTATATGCAGGTGTGAGCAAGAATTTGCTGAATTACTGGTGGTGTTATGTGAGCTCATCTTGTCAGCCAGCAGTTCTAGGATCAGGAAGGAAACAGCTAGGCAGAAAGACAGAAGAAAGGGACTAGTCATGGCACCAAAGTCTGTCATCTCTTTCCGGAACACTGAACGAAAATGTATAATGTTTAGAGCAGTCATTTACATGAGTAAACAGTTTCCTACCTAAAGTTTTCAACAGCAGTGTCATATGAAGCAGCATAACCAAAGGGGCCACATATTGAAGGGCGATGACGCAAAGGTAATAGAACACTCTGGCCACCTAAAAGCAACAAAAAACTTAGACGAATTGCTATACAGAGCAGTACAGTGTGAGCAACATCACAGAAGTTATCACAGGCAGCAGTGAAGCACAGCTGACAATAAAACAACATAGCTTAAAATACCAGATGCTATAGAAATATTAGCCACAAGAGTGAGAGTTTCCACTGTAAAAGCCATTGAGACTGTTTCACTCACATGTTCTCCTAATTCTTCAAGGTAAATATATGGTTAGCATCAGGAACACATTTGCACATATATTTTCCTCAATCAAGTAGCAATTACTTCCTGGAAAGCAGGTGAATGGCAAATGACATTTACCTACCCCCTGTTGACATAATGCTAAATTAAGTTTTCCGGCAGGAGAACCACAGAACCACTGCTAGCAGCTTTTTCTTTCTGTCTTCCGGCCTTTCAACCAAGCCAGCTAAAGCAGCACTGCCCACTCACCATGTCATTGCTTCTCTACTTTTAAGCAGTGCCAGGTAACTGCTGAGATAAGTGTGGCAGCAGTAGCTAATGCATCTGCTCTCACCAGAGATTACAACTGTAGATTGTTCAGCCACTAACATACATCTGAGCGCATTGTGTGGTCATCCCCAAAACCACATTTGTAATCACCATCTTTGTTGTTTTGAGAATAAATCCAAATGGAGAAATCAGGGCTGAGCTGAAACAGTGTTTTTTTTCACTGAAACTGCAAGATTGTCCCTAGACAATTGTACAATTTGAATAATCAAAATGTTCACTACTTCAGAGCAACAGCTGCAAGCACTTCTGCCTAGTTGTATTTTGATATCACATTCATTATTGTTTTGAAATACTTACCATCTTCTGCAGTTCAACTGTACTAATTCTGCCAACTTCCTTTTTCATTTTATCCACACATTTCTGTGCTAAATTAAGATAGGCTTGAAGATGACTACGCATCATGGCTAACCGTAATGCACACAAGAGAATTATAATCCACAACCTTACAGTATCAAAGGTAGCTTCTGACATTCTGCAAATTAAAACAGATAAACAATTATTTCCTATGTCATTCTCACTGTACTAATCAAGAATTTAGTTTCTCTATATATAAATTTGCTGGGACTACTGAAATGGATTATATCCTTCAGGCATACGAGTAATATGAGTGTCTATTAACAATATAGTCTATGCATTAAGTTTAAACATTCATTGGAAAGTGATGATGATATACTAGAAAACTTCCTTTTTATTGGGGCTCATTCTGCACATGCAGAATAATGCACTTTCAAACTGCTTCCAGTGCTCTTTGAAGCTGTGCGGAATAGCAAAATCCACTTGCAAACAGTTGTGAAAGTGGTTTGAAAATGCATTATTTTGTGTGTGCAGAAGGGGCCTTAGTGAACAATCTAACTTTCTGAGCCTCCAAAGTACTGGGTACGATCAGATCAAGTAAATAAATGGAAGTCGGGTTCAAGTAGCTGGCTCGAGGTTGACTCAGTCTTCTATTCTTCCAAGGTCAGTAAAATAAGAACCAAGTTTGCTGGAGGTAAAATGTAGACAACTGGGGAAGGCAATGGCAAAACACCCCATAAACAAAGTCTGCCTAGTTACCATTGCGATGTGGTGTCATTCCATCGGTCAGTAATGACCTGGTGCTTGACGAGGGGAACTACCTTTACCTTTGAATGAATTAAGAATTTGCACTTCAGTTATTTTTTTGCCTAGATTTAGGAAAATATGAAAGATACACCCACTATGTGCCAGCAAGCAAGGAGATAGAGCAGGAGAGTGTTCATACTGTTCTAAAATGATGTAATATACTAGATGGGGCATACAGCCTCTTAACTGCGTCAACTTCAATACTACTGTTCAACTGCAACTCCATTAAATGTCAAGCCATTACAAGAGACCTTTCAAACTATTCTGTACTCATGCTAAAATTATTCCATGTAATTTCATTAAATGCTCCTTCCACTGTTAAAAGAGCAAGTCAAAGACTGTACAAATTAAATAGTTTAGTTAATTTTGATACATTATCACCTTGAAAAGTATTAGCAAAAACAATAAAAACTATCACATACTACACCAAGATCAACAGAAAGACTTATAAATGCCAATTGTAACCCAGTATTTCAAAATTCTCACACACATTTCACGCTAGGAGCGTCAGTTATTTGAAGCCTTAACCATTTACTTTTGTAATTTTGTTACACTATAAGTTATTTCTTTAGATGAGTCTGAAAGGAAGTGAGTATAGAATTGCTCTGATCTTCATTAAAATCAGAATGATATATTGAGAACGTACATCGGTATAGTAAGGACAGTGTAATAACACAAGATCAATAGTCTAAGCCTTTCACATTTGACAAGGGCCACCCACTGGGAATAGGGAATGTAAAGATATCTGCCTTCCAGAGGCCAAGGAAGAAAAAAGTTTGGGGGAGGGCGGAAGATACTAGCCTCTGCCCACACAACCAAGACCACAGTAGATGGATGACTGCCATCTTCCTATACTAGAAAACCATGGTAGATACTTTTTAAGTGGCCTTTAACTGATATCAATTACAAAAGAACTTAATTAGTATAACTTAGCAGGTATCCACACATGGACACACACACAAAATACAGCCTAACAAAACAAACTAGGGATAAACCCCTACATTTATAAAGAATTAGGTCTTTCATTCCATCCATTTACAACATCTGAGGCACTCTACAATACAGTTCCCCAGGATTTGCCTTCAACCATTCTCCTCTTCAAAATACAACAAACATATATGCACATGGTGCTACATGTTCAGACCTCTGTAGCTCCTCAAGACCTAGAAAACCAAGTAAGAAACCAGTAGATGATGGCTGAGTCTTTCTACCTTCTAGGATTTTCCAAATAACATCCACAAAACATACAATGTATAAAAAACCCAACCTCTTCCACAAGTTATCACTGACAGGAGCTCTACTGTGAAAATGAGATCAATGACCAGCTTCCACAATATATATGTGAGGTGATTCCTTAGATCCCTAAAAAAGGTGTGCAGGTCAAGTATAAAGTATAGAACTATGGGAATGGTTGATGTCTTATTGTTACTCTCATCCAACTAGAAGCTATCAAGATTGTTTTTTAAGACTCTCACAGTAAACACATATAGCAAATTTTCAAAAGCATCTTACAAAGGCACAGTTTCTTTTCCCAGTGGTGGATTCATTATATAGTCCTTCGTTATGGGTTTAACCCACAATAAGACCATAAGCAGGGGTGACAGGAAATTTATATGCAGCAAAGTTCTGAAAGTTAAGAATGAAAGAAAAATTGTTACTCTCACAGAAAACATATTAGCCAAGTTTCTGGACAGGTATATATTGAAAATAAAGTAGACAGGCACAAACTATTTTGTGACAAAGACGATGCATTCTAAAAAAAAGTTAACTGCCATTGCAGCAGTTTTTAAACTGTCTTCAAGGAACCTTTGCCTTGAGGGTTCCTACTTTGCTTGGAGCAAAGAACAGTTCTTCAGTGAGAAATTTAAATACGCACATGCACATCTTAAATTGCTCCCATTCACGTAATCTTCCAAAACTCAGTGAGCTTCTACAACATTCCCCTTTGAGCTGGTTCATGATCTAGGAGATCCTTCAGAATGTTGTGTAGAAATGCAAAATTCAGGATTCCTGAACCGTTAACCTAGATAATCTAATGTGGAAAGTCTCCTTTGTAAGAGGAGTTTGTAATCCAATGAGTCAGGATGTTTTCATGAGCTGAGCTCTACCATTCTATGAGATGCAAGGCAGTTGGAGTAGAGGAAAAATGGACCACAGATCAATGTTGGAGATAATTTTTGATCATGCCCTTTATATAAACATATCCGATTACTGAGTTGTTTAAAGATTATTTTCATAACATGCCAGACCTTTGAATCCATACCACCATGCTGCTTGCCTGGGTTACCGCAGGGAATTGATGTATGTACATCCTCATTTTGATTTTCAGAAGAGTTGCAACTTATTCATGGAACCTGGTGGCTATTGGTACTCATATGCCACCTACTGAAGTTTCACCAATGGCCATGCACCAATAGGAGTTTTACTGTAGCAGGTGTCTCAAACAGATACTCACTTCTATTCATCCCTCACCCCTTATATGGATCCAAGGACCATTTTATCTCCTGGTGATCTTCAGTTTCTCTACCCTCTCATTTCCTCCTCCTAAAATGCTTTTAACATGGGCTCATTCCGCACATGCAGAATAATGCACTTTCAAACTGCTTTCAGTGCTCTTTGAAGCTGTGCGGAATGGCAAAATCCACTTGCAAACAGTTGTGAAAGTGGTTTGAAAGTGCATTATTCTGCATGTGCGGAATGAGCCATGGATTTTAAATTATGGCTTTACTGTACTTTGATTGTGTTACGTTTTATATAAAGTGCCCTGAAACATGATCAGCAGTTTGTCTGATAAAGGAAGAAGTTCTATATAACAAAGATTACTATTGGAAGATCAGAATGTAATTTATGTTAATCTATATATGGTGCAACTTACTGAGTGATTTTTTCTGGTGCTAAACTCAAGGCATCCAGATGCATCTGAGCCAGTCGCAATCCAGGGAATGTCAAAAAAGCACCAATAAGAGAACACAGAACAGCCAGAAACAGTTTGAATGTTAGTTTAGAAACAGGCCCCCTAAAAAGAAGTACACACATGAAAATTAGTTTTCCAGAACTGTCAAGGATGTGGTACATGTTCTGCTCTTTCCACTCACACAACAAAGGGAGAGGAAAAAGCCACATTTCCCTTAAACTCTTGAGGAAGAAGGCTATGACTGAATTATACTTGAAAATCAGAATATTAACTAGTCTACTCAAACACATGCGCCATCTGTTGACCAAACACAACAGATATGGAAAAGAAACCTAGTTTACTAAATCGCAAAAACAGAAGTGGTAGTTAATATAAAATAAAAATTATTAGTTTGTTTCATCTGGCCACAGCCCTGCTAGTGTTCTTTGTTTTTAAATGGAATGTTATATATTTATTGATATTTATACATTTAACAGTATTTTAATTGTGTGGGTTTTTTTATTGTGGACCCTGACTGGATGGAAAGGCAGAACAAAAATGTCCTAAATAAAATAAATAAGCAAAGTTCATCGACCATAAATTCTGACTAGAATTGATAGCCAACTACTGCTTGGCTTTCTTGCTTCCTGACAACAGCGCAAAAGGGGCAACCCCAACCAAAAACTGAATTTTAGCCATGGTGCTGATCTTCTCTATTTTGATTTGTTAGTGAGAAGTTCATCATGAGAACATCCCAAGCACATTTATCAATAGGCAAAAAAACTTAAAAGAAACCTCCCATGTGGGCATTGCTCTGTATGTTCCTTTACTGTTAAAGCAAAGTACATTCCTGAATTCATCTGGTGTTAGAGCATTTTCTGCATTGATGGCTGTCATGGCTGTGGCTACAAGGGGTTGGGTGTATGTAGATTATGCCCATGTAATCTTATGCACATGGAAATGACAACTAGACCTGTTAAAAAAACACATATTTGCGAGCAAAGGAGCTGCATCAGGATGAAGAAAACGAAAGCAACACTGGTTCAGCACTTTTTACAGTGGCTCATTCGGATAGTGAATTATGCGTCTAGATTATTGAACAGCTGCAAGCATCCGCTCTAGTTACCCAGACTGCTTGAGAAAAGGGAAATTTGCTGGATTTTTATGCTCAGCACTTTGACACCCCAGGGATTCAGTGTAGTAGTGGATTGGTTGTGTGTCTACAAATTATAAATCTTGTACATTTTTATAACTGGTGTTGAATTCCCCTCTCAGGTATTTCACAAATATATTTTGGCTACTATTCATTCTAGTCAAGATAGCTATCTGGCCTTTCCCTTACTCCACCACCCCTCCATACTATTATCACTCCCCCTCTTCCCCCTTCCTTTCAAGGTAGCTCTCAATTTTCCTAGTTTGAATCGTCTCTATAAAAGGTATATTTAGCCTTTTCAATCTGTTCAGGGCTTTTCTTTATCAAATTGCTACTACAACTCACACATACAAATGGGAGTGAAGGAATTGCTGTGTTTGGGTTAGTTAGTTTACCTATTTATTGGCTGGTTTATTTTAGTTACCTTAATTTTTTTTTTGTATCATGGTTTTACCCTCAGGCTTATAAATATTTTTACAGAATGAGCACACCTTTACATTCCCTTGGGCCTTGGAGATGGCTGTTAAGAACTTGAGCCAGATGTAAAATTCCGAGATATTTTCACTTGAATGTACATTTGGGAATGTAAGTCCAGTTTAATGTTTTATTCATCTTATTATTCAGCATATTTTCTCAAATATTATGTTTATTAATTGGCTCCATTTTCATATCAATATTTCAGGCCACCATATGAAGAAGAAGAGTTGGATTTATATCCCCCCTTCCTCTCCTGTAGGAGACTCAAAGGGGTTTACAACCTCCTTTCCCTTCCCCCCTCACAACAAACACTGTGTGAGGTAAGTGGGTGCTGAGAGAGCTCAGAAGAACTGTGACTAGCCCAAGGTCACCCAGCTGGCGTGTGTTGGGAGTGCACAGGCTAATCTGAATTCCCCTGATAAGCCTCCACAGCTCAAGTGGCAGAGCAGGGAATCAAACCTGGTTCCTCCAGATTAGAGTACACCTGCTCTTAACCACTACGCCATTGCTGCTCCTCACAACATCTTATTTTCCATCTAGTGAGTATGTACTAGTAAAATGTGACTACTGAGGAAGCTCTTCTTGGTCAAAACTAGTCTGGTCCATGTATACTGTTTTACTGGAATAATCTGTGATACCTGCAAGAATTGTAATAAATGTATAGTATACCAACTATATTTGTATGTTTTTGTTGCCTGTTTTGTTTTTAATGATTTTGTTTTTGATGTGTTTGTAAGAGTACTGCTGGATTACATTTTGTTTAAGGGTAACACTACAGCAAGGAATTTTACAGGCTTCCTAGTTTTCTTGCTTCCTGTCCAACAGAGGCACAGCTGAGCTGTCCCACAGTACAGCAAGGGGATTCACAAGGCAATTACAATGGGCATGTGCAAGAATGTGTGCGGGGAAGGTACTGTAGCCTCCTTTGATACATCAGTGCTGCGCAGAGTGGAGACCAGAGCAATTCTGACAGACACACAAGTTGCTCATTAAACCACTACTGACTACCTAGCTGCTATGAACCAGGGAAGAAATGAACTGCAAGTTGCATTGAGTCAGGAGGAGGACTGGCTTTCTGCAACTTATAATAGATGAATAGCTAGGGAACCCTGCAAACCAAGTTGCTCATGCTGAAAATCCCTGTTCTGCATAACTTTTACAGGTACAGGGAACCCATCTGGTCATTTCCCCCTATACTAAGAATGTGTCATGTAATTCCAAACTAGGAACGTACATTTAGAAATGTTTAGCTAGTAAAACTTCTTAATAATTACCATAAAATCAAAACAGAGAGAAGTCACCAGGAAGTGCCTTGACAGCTATCTAGGATTCCAGCACAGTGCCCCTCATGGATAAATACTGAGAGCTCTACAGTAGCCAAGAATAGCAGCTCCTGATTCCCTACCCTACTTCCAAAAGGCATTTCCAGCTGTTTTAGAAGTTGTTTGGTTTTGTAGCAAGAACTATTGCAGTGGAAATACTGACATCTTCAAGGCAATTTCACATCAAAGGGGAAAGTATACATAATTTAAATAAATAAAAATAAAAAACTCGCTGTGCTTGCAGATCTTGGCATCAGAGAACACTGATGTTAAGATATAAACTAAGTCTCACACATTTTTGTCTAGCAATTGGCACGTTATACTCACCGTGATTCTAATCCCTGTTTTTCAAAAAACTGCACAGCACTTTCTGAAAAATTTGAGAAGCCTGGTGGAAAAAATTAGCGCAAGATAAGCACAAACTTTCTAGATGTTAGCACTCATAAAATTTCAGAAATAATTTTCAAATGCCTAACTTGTTCCATTTGGTAATGAAAATGACACAGTGCAATTCTTAACAAGTTCAAGTCTCACAATATTATTTTTTTATAGTCTGTAAGCATGAAGTAGCTATGTTAGTTCTTAAAGGATGCAATATGTATGTAAAGGGAGTGCGGGAAGGAAATTCTTGTTGATTTTAATAGTGCTGGAATACAACCAGAGAATAGGCAATCCATAGGAGAGGGGCTTCAGTCAACCAGAATGACTGAAAAAGTACTGAGAAACTAAAACGAGTTAAAAGCTCAAAGTAAGCAACAATAATAGTAATAGATAATAACAGCAGAAGCATAAAAAATGAAGCTACTGTCCATATATATACTGTTAAGTTAATCAGGATATTGTTCCAAAGAAAGTCTTACCTGATTCAAGTCCAAATTCTAAATAGTTTTCCGTTACTATTAGAATTGCCATTGCTTTGACAAAGAAAAAGAAGCCGAAGGTTACACAGAGTGATCTTTCTCCTGCATCTTCTACTCTGAAGTAGTGTGTGGTCAATGAGAACAATATTTTGCTACATGAGAAGAGTCAAGGAAAGCACCTTTTGTACAGTCTTAAGAATGAACCTTAGACATTCTGGCACTGCAGGAAAAACTCACGTTCAGGGAGTCCAGTGCAGAACTTCAGAGACCACAGATGAACCAATTTGTTCAATACATTTGTATATATAAATACTACAACACTGGACTGGATCCAAAGAGTTAGACAACTGGTTTCAGCACTGAAAAGAACCTTCAGCTCAGGTTTCTTAAACAGTAGGCATACTCCCTCTATTCAGCCGTGACACATGGCAAACTACTCTTAAAGCAGCTGTATTTCTCAAACACCTTGCTACACTCAGTTAACAAAAATGCCACAAGCTGAGAGAATGGATTTCAGCCATTAGTTGGAACTAATGTTAACGAAACCCCCAATTGTGAAGTACTTGCTTGAGATTGGCTGCAATGTGGATCGATGCTCATCACAGATCTTTCCGTTTCATTTTTAAGACAATTAAACCTTTTTATATGCAATATAAGCAATTCAGTAAGAACCAGATAAACTGTACATTTCCACAGTTTCAACTTTAATTAAATTCACATTTGATATTCCATTAGCTAATTAAAAACGTCAATATTTCTTATCAGAACCTAAAGAATTTAATAGCTTCATTTGCAGAGATTGAGTACATAAAGGTCATTTGAGGCCATGATGACACAAACTATTTTCCTGATCTCATTACACCAGAATAAATTTTCCAAGACAATTTAACAGGGCCTTTAGCTTTATTTTTGGAAAATTAATGCAATGCTACAGAATACTACTGGTTTCTATAGATATCGTACTATCAGGAAGTGTTAATATAAACTCATAATTCCAACAAGCACATTTAAGAATTGCACCACAATCACTGCATTGTCAATTCAGGCAGTCTGAATTCATATGCAGATATTCCCCCGGCCCACCAAACCCTTTTGGAACCAAACTGTGAAATGCCTTTCATCTGGGACTTCACTGGTACACTACCTCTAGATCATCTCAGCCTCATCTTTCCTGACAACATGTCACTAAACATATTTATCACTGGCAGCAGTTACAAAAGTCGGGATTGACTAGGACCTAGTAGAAAGGGCCAGGAAGAGCTTCTTTGGGGATGGAAATCCCATCCATTAGAAAACCTTTGTTTGTTCTTTGCATTTTTACAATTTACGGCCAGAGCAAAAACTGAAGTGCTGAACTGACAGTGTAAGGGTCTAAAGTGTGTGTGTGTGTGTGTGGGGGGGGGGATTGGTGCACATACTGCTGTCCCATCACCCATTTTTAAGCTCAGTCCTTCCCTCTAAGAGTAACATGATGGCATCCTGGGTGGTCATTCCTAATTTTCTCTTTCCATCTTTGTTTCTGATTCTGAATACTGAAGAACATTTACGGCTTGCAAAAAAAATAAGATACTTGCTAGTGCAATATTGGATATATATGTACTTCAGTGCCTTGTTCCATTATTTCAAAGGTGGCAAAGTCCTTGTTTTAAGCACATGCATATTCAAAGCTTCAACAAAGCATGCTTTAAAATCATTTAAACAAAAACTGATAGAGATAGCAATCAGCAATTTGAATCCCTGCCCCCTCCCCCCCAATTTGCTAGCCAATATTCTGCAGTAAGATTTCACAGGGTCTGCCTGTACAGCAAAGACTGCAGATAAGCAAAGGGTAGCACATGCTGAGATCTTCTTACAAAGGACAGGGAAAATGCTATATATAGAGACTGCTGCTGGTGGTATTCTACTACAATGGCTGTCTGCACACAAGTGCTCATTTCAGTATATGCTCATTTCAGTATATGCCATTCATAACTGACTTTTGTTGCATGCTGTGCAAAACTTGCCGTTCTAGACAGAAACCCTAATTTTACTGCAGCCCAATTATTTAGTATACATTTATATTTAGATTCTAATGAAAAATTTTAAAATGCTACTTTAAAGCTCTGTTCTAGCATTACGATTTGGCACCTTATAACACTCACCATGCAAATACTAATAAATAAGGTACAGGGCTACGTTTCAAAACTATGCCCATGACAGACACCGAGTTTATAAACAGGAAGAGCAGCACAGTGTATCATGTCATCATTTACTTAACTTGTTTTAATAATAAGAAGGTTCAAAACAAGTATCAGCACCTTGCAAAAACTCTGGGGTGATCTTGATTTGTAAGACTATAAATATGTTTATGTCAGCAATCAAGTGCATGCCTGTTATCATAAGGAGTATTTGTCAGTCCCTGAGTAGCAATGACTATCAATACTAGCTGGGGGAACAATCAAAACTGAGGGTATTTCCTCATCACAAATCACAGCTATAATGAAAAAGGGAGACCAAGGAATTCAGTAGGAAGACGGGTACTGCTTTAAAGTACATGAATGTCCTAAAATATGATCTATAGGAAAACTGGGAGGGGGGAGAGGCTTTTACCTTGCTGTCTGTTTCAGAAGATTGGACGGGGAGGGGGGAAGGAGGAGGAGTGCCAATCCCCCCATTGTACACCCACTTTGCCCTCATGCTGTCTATGAAGGTCTCTTGGTCCCCCCCCAAAAAAAAAAAACCAGGAAGAAGTGGGAGGGAACAGCTCTGCTCAAGGATTTTATAAAGGAAAGTTTCCCCTTCAGTCGTGTCCGACCCTGGGGTACCACTGCAAGCAGTGATTTCATAGGCAAGCCGTTTTTGTGGGATAGTTTGCCATTGCTTTCCCCGGCTATTCTTTACCCCCTAGCTATGTGCTAGGTACTCATTTACCGACCAAGGAATGGATGGATGGCTGAGTTGACCATGAGCCAGCTGCCAGGATATCTGACCACAGGGGGCTTGAACTCCTGACCATGTGAGTGGCAGTGCAAGCACTTAACCACTATGCCATGCGGCTCCTCAAGGATCTTATAGGTTTCAGCAATAATACAGACCAAGTCTTAGATTGGCATATAGTACTCTTGAATGCCTGCAGGACACAAGTAATAGAAGTGATCGGACAGATAGCATCAACACTACGGAGTGACGTCTTTGATATTATTGTTGAGTCCAGGAAGCAAACAAAGCCTGCTCAGTGTTACTCTGCAGTGCTGTGGATACTACCTATGCTTCTAGAAAAGGATTCCTGTTTGGAATAATACATTATAATTTAATAAATGAAGAACGTTTTAGATGAACCCTCCAGTAATGCTTCCAACTCTCAATTAAAAAACAAATTAATTCCTATGAATTTCATGAACCATTAAAATATTTTATATGGTTTTTAACAGAACAGTTAGCCATAAAAGGATACATTGCAAAAGCCAGAACAAGCAGACACCAGACGATGCTAATATTCATTTCTTGCAATGGCTTCATCCAGCTATAGTAAGCTTCAGTTACCAAATATACCACTGTAGCTGCAACTGTGAAATCCACCAACCACTGATATTCAGGAAAGTAATGCAAGGCTGAAAGGCAAAAGGGTCATCCAGTGACAAAGATGCATATAAAGTGATTTTTAAGCATTGGCAGAGGAAGTTTTTAGATACGTAGACTCAAGATGTATAAACATAAACACACACAGAGAAGCTCAAGTTGTCAATATTTTTAGTTTAAACTACCAGATAGCCAATTTCGTAAATGAAATGCGACAAAATAACCAGAATCTGTGGTGACAGTAAATGCAGGACACAGCCTGAATTATCCTGACTTTGGAAAAGAGAATGCTGCATCCACATCAAGCAAATGAATGCAGATGAATACCTGAATTGGCTCTAAAGCAAGTCTGATCCTTGATGTCACTCTGAGTGGAAGCGGCTCTCAAGGTTTCAGATGTGAACCTAGGCATGCCAAATACGTGCACTATTACTAAGCTAAACTCCCCTACCAAAATACAATTGCAATTACTAAAAACAATTTAATCGCAACATTATCATGAACTGTGTTACCTCTGAAACTCAGCTTCAGTGACCCAGATATTAGGATCTGAGAAAGGGAGCTTTAACTCAAAAGTTTATACCCCTAAATCTTTTTAATCTCCAAGGTGCTACTGGACTCAGCTCTAGCCACTCTACTGCAAACTATCGTGACTATCCTCAGAAGGTATCCAGATGACATTCGAACCCTTCAAATGGATTTCTCCTTCCTGCACACTAACTCACAATCAGAAACAAGGAAATTTTGAAACTCTTCAGTTCGTGACTCAATGAGAACCCAAACAATAAAGTATAGCCTGTGTGACTGGTGCCTTTGGGTTAATCAAAATCCATTCTTAAATATCCAAGAAGACTGAACAGCCAGATAAAGCACTCAAGTTGCCTTCCGGAGATAATCCATAAAAGACAGGATTACAGATCCCACAGTAAGTCTCAACCAGATATTTCCTAATCCTTCCCTCAAACCAGGGGGAAAGGAAGGGGTTCTGAACCCACAGGCAATTCAGTTTTCTACACAACGGGCTTCCACCATCATACTACAACTGAGCCTCAAAGATCCAGCTCAATCTGCAAGAACAGACATAACATACATTCCTTCAACCCTTCTCATCTTCTATCTCTCTCGCCTCCACCTCCCACTTAATGTGGTCACAGCCTCTTACCTAAAGTGTCCATTTCAGTAACAGATTTGGTTTCCAGATGAAGATCGATGTCTTTAGGAATGGTTAGTGGCTTGTTTTCGATATGACCATTATATTTCCTGTAAAGGTACATATAACAAAATCAGTTTCATATTGCCTTATCATTCACATTGATAGTTGTCTATTGAGACTATATATTAAAGCTATAGGATAATAAACTGCAGTCAAAGCTCTGCTCACAACCTGAGCTCAATCCCGACAGAAGTCAATTTCAGGTAACTGACTCAAGGCTGACTCAGCCCTCCATTCTTCTGAGGTTGGTAAACTTAGCTTGGTGGGGGTAAAGTATAGATGACTGGGGAAGGCAATGACAAATCACCTCATAAACAAAGTCTGCCCAATAAATGTTGTGATATGATGTCACTACATGGGTCAGTAACGACCCAGTATTTGCACCTTTACCTTTATTAAAGCTATTAAACAGCTCTATTTAAACCCACATGCAGAATCTGTGGATACGGAGAAGACATCATGAGAAGATAAGCGGAAGACAGTCATGAAGAGGTGGTATTCATCTAATGGCTAGAAATACAGTGGGAAGGAGAAGACTAAAAGTAAAGCTGTAATGGTTTCCTCTACTACTGAGAAACATCCCACATAGTATAAGACAGCTTGCGAGTCCTAGAATTAAGCAGAGACAAGGGAATTAATTGCATAGGCTGCTGAAACAAGCACAAGGAGTCATGAATTCCTCCCTACCAGGGCTAGCAAAAGAGCAGGTAAAGCATGGAATTAGGCTTCCTCACAGTATACAACCTGGCTTTGGCGGATTCTGCATGGGCCAAAAACAGCCGTGTGAAAACAGTGTAAGCCCTTTTACACCATTTTAAACCTTTTTACACCATTTTCACACCACTTTTTTGGCCCATGCGGAATCCATCTTTCTGTGACTGAGGGAACATCTCTCCTACCTTACATGAAGGGAACAGAGATAATTTGGCTCAAAGGGCATGTTGTCCTTGTACAAATCTACCTACACAACAAGCACCTGAGGAGTGAAGTGAGAGTTAATTCAAATACCTCCTTGTAATGCTTAAGTGGAAAGGAAGGGTTCTATGCCTATTAAAGGTTAATAAAGATAAAGATGGAAAGGAAGGGGATCAAAGGATTGAGAAATCCTTTACACTCTGCCCTTCCCCACACACCTCCCCTTCTTCCATGAGTGTCATGGGAGAACACGTGTCTACTATTTTATGGCATTGTCACATAACTGATATTAACTGTTTTGAACATTGTTGGCCAGAAAGCTGGCTGAGTAATAAAATTGTATTTTTAAGAGCTAGTGAACTTTGGATTTAACAAAGTTTTAAAGAACAAAGAGTGCTACTGATATTAATGTAATCTTTCACTGAGGGAATAACTAGAGCTCTGAGTTACAGAAAATTCCATGCCAAGGAAAATCCATGCCATGTTTGTTTCTTTTGCCTTTTTGATCTAGAGGAGATTTAGAACTCTACAATCATAGCTAAGCAAATCAGAGGGAAGAAGACACCTGAGTATCTGACATTTGCTACAGTCTTCTGATCAGTTGAGGCTCCTTTCTAGAAGGAGAACATGTTTCCGAGCCCAAAAATTCAAACATGGATGATTACCGTGTGGGAACTCTCTAATAGCAAAGATAAAGGTGCAAGTATCGAGTCATTACTGACCCATGGGGTGATGTCACATCACAACTTTTACTAGGCAGACTATGTTTATGGAGTGGTTTGTCATTGCCTTCTCCAGTCATTTACACTTTACTGCCAGCAAGCAGAGTACTCATTTTACTGACCTTGGAAGGATGGAAGACTGAGTCAACCTTGAGCCAGCTACCTGAAACTAACTGAACCGGCTACCTTGAACCAGCGACCTAAAACTGACTGAAGCTAATTCTTCAGTTACCAGTCCCTTCATCTCTCAGTCCTTCCTTATATCATAGTTCAGTGGATCTCTGAGAACACACTGGTACTCCCCCACTGACTACCAGGTCTTTAGGCCATAGAACAGCACATTTAAACATTTTGGTTCTTCCTTTTATTTTTATGCAATTAGGCCAGCAAGTGTTTACAGCACACCATTTTACAAGAATAGCAAAAGGAACAAGGCAAACACTTGGGGAGGCGACCCTTCCTGCCTTTTACCTCTCATACATTGGGATTCATATATACATGAATATGCTGAGATGCAGACAAATACATGATGAACAGCTTCCCATAATAGAAACAGATTTTCTGTTCATTTTGAAATATCCTTTAGGAGAGTAGATAATCATTCTCATTTTATACTAAGGGAAGTTTCATTTACCTGTCTTTCCTGCCTTTGCTGCCCTTTTGTTGTTTTCCCGCAAGAATGCGTAACTCTTCTTCCGTGGGATGCTGATACCATCGCAGACTGGAAGAAAGACGTCGAACAAACAGGCACCAGCAGAAGCACATGTTATTCATCAATCTGTATCTCAAAGTGTCTGTTTTAACTGTTCCTCAGCAAAATGCCTGATTTCAAGCAGATGTACTGCTACACATTTCCCCACACAGAAATCGCCATCAAGTTCATAGCTCAATATGGAGGAAACAAGTTTCAACACCAGAATTACTTTCATAAATGCATATTTTAAAAGTGGTAACTGATTAAAAGTATTTCACATAAGGAGCATCTAACATTCCAGTTTAAAAAGGTCCTGTGAGTCATGCAAGTAGGTTAAAAAATAATCTTAAAATACATGTAGGGACTAAAAAAATACTCCAATGATTTATGTTTTGGGTGAATGAGAGAAGGCCTTTATTTCCATCTATCCTTTTTTAGATGCAGTTACAGTATTGACAAAGGACCAGTTCGCCTACTGAACAGTTTGCTACATTTCTCTTCTATCACACAGCTATTGCTGCCAGCATAAAGGTCACATTCTCAGAAACCCAAGCAGTTCAGAATAAAACATGCAAGACCAATGTGCTACATAAGAAGTGTGTGTCATATTGATTTGCAGTTCATTTTTTGCAATGAAAATGGGTCTTTCAGCACAGAGCATAAATACAACTAGCTGCTGGTAATGCATGAGGTTTCAACTACTGCAGCTAAACTAGCAACAGCACTTCCACAATGTTCCCCTAGGATACCCATGACCAATTCTAAAATCCCTTGGGAGCCTATAAAGGACAGACAAGGATGCTGCTGTTTTAACAAACAGCAAGGGCCACTTCAGCAGTGTCTCTTCTGACTACATCCTGCTTCTACCAATGATCTCTAGTGAAATATTTCAACAACTGTCTCGTTTGACAAGCAGCAGTTGATGAGTACCAGATTCTCAGAACCCACTCTTGTATTTCCCACCTCACCACCCTGCTCAGACATCTCAAATCACACATCAGTTTGACTCCTACTGGGACAAAAATACCTCAAGATGAATGGGAAAATCATTAGTTAGTAAAAAAACAACAACAACTGAGTACCTGAGTTGAACACATTTCACAGCCATACCTAGCTGTGATTATTTAATGAACATCTTTAATCTGATTAAAATTAGAATACTTTCATAAATATTGATTCTTTATCTCAAGAGATTCAGTGCATTAATATCAACAGGACAGTTTCCACACTGGAATATTATGCTGCTAGGGCTTCACTCTTCTTCGTGTGTGTGATCAAGATACTCAATAGAACAAAATGGCAATTTATAATAATCCTGAACTTTTTATGGTGAGCATGCACTTAAAAGTAACTCAGGAACAACTGTAATTTAACTGATACTGAATATCAACTTTAAAAGGCTGATTTGCCACAAATAGTGTGGTTGACACTAATAACAGTATGTTTTCTTTATGATCTGGCTCTTCTTTTAATTTCATTTCTGATTTCCATCTACAGTAAGTACACCTTTTAATTACAGACACGCAGAAAATATTCTATGAACAATTTAAAGAGAAGTGTTCATTTCTTCAAAAAGAACACTGCATTTATTGAGTAGGAAGTTCATAATCAGGACACATACCATGTATTTCTCTATATAATCTAAAGTTACAATGCAGCGGTAATCTCTGGACCAGATCCTAAAAAACTGAAAGCAAGCATTCTATTGAGAATCAAACTTTCCATATCTGTGTATTGCTACAGCTTGTTTGAAAATGAAACCTACTGAGCAACAGGACAATTATAACAAGAAACTGTATAGCACCTTACAGACGATCAGATTTACAATGGCACACCCTTTCAGCTACAGCCCAATTTGCCAGATATATGATTAGCTCTACTTATCTTACCTGCCACTACAGAGGAGCCACCGTGCAAGAGAGTAGTGAGGTATGATCTTCTGTATAATACTAGCCATCACCATGGTAACCACCAGCTGCACACCTATCACACCCTGTGGAAGAATAAGCCAATGTATGTTAGCAGGAGCAAACTTTCCTTTTTTGAAACTAACTTTCCACAGGAGCTCTAAGAATGAAGATGTGCTACACTTTATTTTGCCCAGCGATTTGAACCTAACCATTAATCTCAATCCTTGCATAAAAATGAAGCTCTCTACAAATACCAACACACACACTTATCTTTGAATACAGTTCTAAAAATAAGTTTTGCTGTTACCTAATATACTTGATATTCAGAGTACCACAATGGAAAAAGCACTGAATTTTATCTGAAAAGCTGATGTTCAAAGCCTTCCCAAGGCAATGACTCACCAGATAACCTTGGACTTACTAGCCAGTCCTTTGAAGGAAGTTAGAATGGTGCTCAGGTTTATTTCGACTATCTTTTTTAACTTTAAAAAAAATCCCACCATCTGAGAGCCATTTCATCTGAAGCTTCACATAACGAGTTACACCAACCAGAATATGATGTAGCAAATTCTGTATGTGACACAGACATACGTGCTGCTAAACATTCTGGGAACATATGCTGGGAAGTAATGATTGACCATGACTCCCCAGAAGATGCCCACTGTGTTGGATACACGTTTTAAATGCTCATTATGACAAATACCAATATAGTCAGGCTGCTGGTGTTAAATGAAGAAGTTCCCTACTTTTTACTTTGCTTTTCTGTGTGGGCATTCTAAATAACAACATAATTTTAACTGGGCTGTGAGCCATGTACTTCAATTACCCCACACGTCTTTTCTTGTTATGAAAAGCTTAACAAAGACAGCATCAGCACATGAATGCCCAAGTGGCATTGGGAATACTAGAGTCACAAATCAATAGCCTAGTGGTAGTGTATCAAAAAATGTAATACACAGCACACAATGACCAAAACAGGTAACAGCAGTAATCTAAGAGCTGGAATAATAAAATGAAGACAAGATGGCAGAAAGTCAAATGTCAAAACTAAGACAAGATTTCAGAAACAGTTCAATCTCAGAAGCAAACACTTTATAGAAGTTGCAGAATACACAACTAGCCACCACCAAGACAATGCATATGTCCCATATCTCTTAAGCACTTACAGTAAAATACGTGGGAAGCATCACATATCGCTTCTCATCAATGAATGAAGAATGAAACAGCCACAATCATTCACTGTTGGAAAGTCAGAGGTTTCAATCCCCACAGGTTGGAAAGTCACAGGTTTCAATCCCCACAAAGAGGGTTATAACAACAACAAAATTAGAACTCCTGTTTAACTTAGACTGAGGAGCCGCGTTACGTAGTGGTTAAGAGCTTGCACTGCCACTCACACGGTCAGGAGTTCGAGCCCCCTGCGGGTCAGATATCCTGGCAGCTGGCTTATGGTCAACTCAGCCATCCATCCATTTCTTGGTTGGTAAATGAGTACCTAGCTCATAGCCAGGGGGTAAAGAATAGTCAGGGAAAGCAATGGCAAACTGCCCCACAAAAGAGGCTTGCCTATGAAATCACTGCTTGCAGTGGTACCCCAGGGTCGGACACGACTGAAAGGGAAACTTTATCTTTTTTTTAGCTTAGACTATTGGTCAAAATACACAGAAATGATTTAGATGTCAACTGAATCTCAAGAAGATTAATGTTATAATCCTGAGGAAATTTAACACTAGTTTAGTGGTGGAAAGTGCCATCAAGTTGTAGTCAACTTATGACAACCCCACAAGGTTTTCAAAGCAAGAGACATTCAAAGGTGGTCTGCCACAGCCAGAATCTGCATCATGACCCTGAACTTCCTTGGTAGGCTCCAATCCAAATACTAACCATGGCCAACCCTATTTAGCTTTTGAGACCTGGGCCTGGGTGATCCAGGTCAGAGCAGCACCAAGTTTAGTCAACTTTTAAAAAATCAGTACATGTTTGAACAATACTACAAACACTTAACAGTGTTTCCGGAGTGCTCCTGCTCAGAGCCACTTCACATTGTGTGAGACAGTTTCCTCTGCCACTATTTGTGGTGTATATGCGTGCACGCGCTTGTTAGGTACCGTCAAGTTGCTCTCAATTAATGGTGAGCCTATGAATCCATGTCCTCCAAAATTCTACTGTTAATAGCCGTGCTCGGATCTCGCAAACTGAGGGCTGTGGCTTCCTTTATAGAATCAATCTATCTCATGCCAGGTCTTCCTTTTTTCCTTCTGCCTTCAACTTTTCCTAGCATTATTGTCTTTTTCAGTGACTCTTGCCATCTCATGACGTGACCAAAGTGTGATACTGTAGCTTTGTGTGGTAGATACAGGAAATATGTTAGGGAGATCAATATCTCTAAAACTGGGTGAGACATGTACTGAGGAAACTACTCACACCAGTTAAAGAAAAAAAGAATGAAAATAACTGTTTCAAGTCGTATTTAAAAGAACTTCCACTAGAAACTCACACTAGCCTGTTCCTAAACTTGGCAATAGTATTATTTCCAGTTTGTTCTAAGCCTATGAGGAATATTCAAAGAAGTTCCCCCAACTGACCATTTGGCAGAGGACAAAACAGGAGCGCAAATTCATCTTGGATCCAATTCAAATACTTTAGAAATGGTTTCATAATACATGCCCCAATTTCTGATTATCTGGAGCTATTGGTTTCAGAAGAAAGGTAAACTGGGTGTCTTTTCCCCACATATGCATATGCAAAACCTGTAGGAATCTCTCCCCTTGACCTAATAAAAATCACTTTCAAACATGTGGCTCATCCTTACAGGTACATTCTGAGGAAATGCCTTTCTAGACATTTGAATTCTACTCTTTTCCAAGCAATCCAGACACAGATTGTACAGTTCATTCCCTGAAAGTTATTATTTGGTTCCAAAATTATAAGTAAAAATGGTATGTTTCTAAATACAGTAAAAGAGCTGTAGACGTACACAGTTCTAACACAGCTGCCATTGTGGGCTTTGAGCTAAGGCAGTGGTGGCGAACCTTTGGCACTCCAGATGTTATGGACTACAATTCCCATCAGCCCCTTCCAGCATGGCCAATTGGGGCTGATGGAAATTGTAGTCCATAACATCTGGAGTGCCAAAGGTTTGCCACCACGGTGCTAAGGAATAGAAAGGAAAATAAGTTATATTATCTGGACCTCTCTGTCTGAAACCACTGCTTTCTTTCTTTCAGCTTAGAGAAGCCACTGTATTTCATCTTTGAGGCAAAGGAGGGACAGAACCCTGCATGCAGTCACTAATCAATCCTGATGAGCTGCAGATGATGGACAATTACTCGACACATGCAAGTCAGCTTTCTCTTGTCTTACAGAATTAGCAAACCTTTAGGACCACAAGTGAGAATTGCACGTGCAATTTCCATAGCATCATACATACAGTTTACTTTTCAATTTCTACCCTTTCAGGGATAAGCTAATCAATCTTTCAATTCTTTTTCATTTCTTGAAAAATGGCACTCAGAATCATAGGACCCCCAAAAGATCAACAATATCAAGGGAAATTTGTCATTCTTTTAATTTCCTTAGTGATGTTGACTAATTAGGTAGCTGCTATATTCACAATAGTTATAGGCTGCTAATTGTGATCCAATATATTGTCAGCTATGGTCAGAGGTATAATGAACCCGTGGATTTGTGGGTCCCATGATGAATTATGGCTTTCCAATCTTTCATTGGATTCACGCTTTCTATGCCTTATTATTCATTTACCAAGCTTACTAGATTTTATGGCCTCCTGCTTGCCTTTGAATCAGAGCCAGTGATCATGTGACTAAGGCTGCTTCCAGCTTCATTTAGCCCAGATGTCCCCCTGCCTTGACTCAGCTGATCTGGCCTTGTATATTTTAAAACATTTATAAGCAGCCTTTCTTCATTATGCGATTCCTGGAAAAAACAAATGCATTGGATCCCTTCAGCCCCGGTTTCCATGCTAGTCATGGGACTGAGACGGTACTGGTCGCTGTTGTGGACGAACTCCAGCTCCACTTGGACAGAGGCAGTTTGGTGCTGCTGATGTTGTTAGATTTCACCACAGCATTCGATGTAGTAGATCATGATCTTTTGGTCCACCACCTCGCCAATATCGGGGTTCGCGGGTCAGCCTTATGCTGGCTGGCCTCTTTTCTCTGAGACTGGGGACAGCAGGTGGCATTGAAGGGAGATAACTCCAGGCACTGCCCCATTGTATGTGGGCTGCCGCAGGGGGCGATCCTCTCCCTGATGCTTTTTAACATCTACATGGACCCCCTGGCAAGTCTGGTCCAGAGTTTTGGGCTGCGGTGTCACCAATATGCAGATGACACCCAGCTCATGTTCAAGATGAAGGGCAGTCATTCTTCGGCCCCTGGAGCTCTCCAGTGATGTTTGGAAGCTGTTGCTGGTTGGTTGAGAGCGAGCCGGCTGAAGTTAAATCCTACGAAGATGGAGGTGCTGTGGCTGGGGCGCAGGAGCGACTGGTGGACTTTTGCCTGCCTATGCTAGATGGCGAGACATTGCACTTGGCCTCATCCGTCAAAAGCCTGGGAGTTATCCTGGACCCAGCACTATCGCTCGAGGTCCTGGTTGCTGAAACAGCCCAGGTAGCGTTCCATCATCTGCAGCAGGCAAGGCAATTGGCCTGGTACCTCTCCTGAACAGACTTAGCTACAGTCATCCATTCAACGGTCACCTCCAGGCTTGACTATTGTAATTTGCTGCACACCATCTGAGTTATTTGGTTTTAAACTAAATATGTACTATTATGTTTTTAAATAATGTTTTACTGTATTTAATTATTATATCTTATGTTGTTCGCCGCCCTGAGCCCTCCAGGGGAGGGCGGCCAATAAGTCTAAAGAATAAATAAAATTAATTAATTAATAAAAACACATGAAACAAAATACATTAATAATACAAAAGAATCTAAGATTTAAAATCACAACTCAGGACTACTAATACGCTTAACCAACCATCTCCTAAAGATCAAAAGTGAAGGACCAGGTGCACCTCCCTGGGGAGGTTCTCCCAGATAGGTGATGCTGCCATTGAAAAGATCCTCCCCCATGTATCCACTAAAACAAGATCAATGTAACAGTGAACTCAAGACTAGACTACTGCACTATACTCTGCACAGATTTGTCCTCAAAGACAACTTGGAAACTCAAGTTGGTATAAAATGCTGCATCTCAGCTACTACCAGTATTAGGTGGAACAAGTATATCACACCCATTCTGCAGATACTTCATTGGTTACCAATCAGTCTGAGTACAATTAAGGTTCTGGTTATCATTTATAAAGTCCTTAATGGTCTTGGACCCCCAAATCTGCAGGACCTTCTATGCTCTACAACAGTTTTGCCCATGTGAGCAAAAACTTTTGAAGGCTTCACCCTGCAAATAAGCAAAACCGGCAACTGACTATTGATGTGTGTTCCCTGTAGTGATGCCCTTTTTGTGGAATCACATGCCTAAGGGGATCAGGAAGGCCCTCATGCTTCTATCATTCCACAGAATGGGCAAAACAGAAATGTTCAAGCTGACATTTGTAAAAAGAGATTATAAACACATCATCATAATAATAAACCTTGAATAGGCATTAATAAAATACAGAATCAAAAACAAACAGTGCAAAAATCTGAAATACAGGGGAGGATCAGCACACCAGAACCTTTCCCAAGAAATTTGCAACCGTCTCCAATATAATTGAGCTATTATTTAACAAAAACAAGCTGTTATTTAACAAAAAACAAGCCCAAAGATTAGGAGGAGAGTACTTTAGCAGAAGCAGAATAATACAATGAAAATCAGAAATAAAATCAGCATATTTGGGACAATCAAATAAAATGTGCAGCATCGTCTCAAGAGTATTGGTGCAATGAGAGAAAACCCAGTCTTGTACGGGGGCCCTTGAAAAATGCTCTTGAAAAAAGGCTGAGAAAAAAGAGTTGCACCTCTAGCGAGGGCCCACCTTTGTTTGGGATGGAATAGAACCTTTAAATAGAAGGCCATATGCACTTTAGTAGGGATAATACCAAAGTATATAGGTGAGTAGAAGACCCTGGCTCTTTGAACCAAGAGTTGGAGTTCTTGACTAAAGAGACAGGATTTTATAGCTTGCAATATTTTGTTGGAGGGCTAACATGAGCAAGGCATCTCAGGAAAGGCCAAGGGGTAATCAGTTTGCTCTCAATGTGGATCAGTCAGTCAGAGCGTTGGATCTCAGGAAGGGCCAAATAAAGATAACTATTTGCATTGGTGGAAAAACAGAGTCTGGTCAGGAATTTGAAAGTGAGGAGCCAGGCTCTTATAACTAGTAGATGCTAGTCAGCTTCTAGACATAAAGTTGCGCATGTCACGCAACGCGGGACTCCAAAGATAAAGAAAACTCGACTGGATTTTTGATAAAAAAAACTCGACTGGATTTTTTTCTAGAGGAGCCCAGTCACTGATCCACAAAGGGATCCCGTATAGCAGTTGCTGTATTATTTCTGCATTAAATAACTTTAATGCTGCTGGGATATATTTGCCCCCTTTAGTAGCAAAGAAGTTTAAAATGGCAGCTGACATTGCCTTGGCACTCTTTGCAATGCAGCATAATTGAACAAGATATGAGGTCACTTTGTAAGGGTCAAGAGTGGGATCTGTTGCGATGTTTTTGTATATATCACCTTCCTTTAACTTCTACCTTCTACCCTCAATACCCACTTTCTGAATTATGGTATGTTGGTTATTCTTCAAGTAACTTCCTTGTCCCTCTTAGTTTTCATTGTTGTCTACTTGGATAACCCTAAATCCTAATGCACTGTTAACTGAAGTACTCTGATATTTGCTTCATATTCATTCTCGATGAGAAAGGAAGGCTATAAATGAAGCAAATAATAAAATAATGGATGATCCTTCTCTTCCTATCCAGATTAGCTCAGATAACATCAAAGCCTCGGGATTGGCCCACTGACATTTGCAGAAACAGGTCAAAAGCCCTGGCAAAGCCCCCCGGCCCAAGCCTGACATGAGGCAGACATTTTGCCAAAATCTTTAATGAGTCAAATTACAAAGCTCAGCTGTGCATTTCCAAGATTTGTTCAGTGACAGCAACTGCATTCAATGGAATGTGGCCTCATGCACAGAACTGAGTGAGCCATGCTAAGCAGATCTGAAAGCAGGAACACAGGACATGCAAGTTCTATTTTAAGAAAGTAAGTTCAGTTCAGAATTTGTTTTGCCTTGTCTGTTTCTCTTTCAACCATTTGGCTGTGCTAAACTTCACTGCTTTACTTTTGCCAACCTCTTGCTGTCCAACTCAATCAAGTTAGAACTCCATCCACTCATTTACGAAACACTACCCTCATAATAATGAAAACATTGCCAGGGGAACAAAAATAGTTGTGTTAGGATACCCTGGGCACTTCCATTTTAATCTCTTTTGTCACTGGAATGGTAACAGTGATCACGATACCTGATCAATCACGGAGTTAAGGATAATGAGTGGGTGAGTGAAGACCCAACTTCTGTCCCAGGGGAGGGGCCCCAGACATAAAGGAGAAAGCAGGATCACGTGGGGTTCCTGAGACATTTCAAGTTCCATAAGAACCCCTTCCCCAAACATGTGGTCATAGTATACCAACAGGGAAGAGGCTGGCAACCAGTTTGCTTCCTTCCAAACTTGAGAAATTATTTTGCTGAAAACAATCTGAAACTATACTAATAGTGTTGTCATTTTCAACCCATCTGTTCTAAGATGCTAGTAAGCACCAAGTCAATCTGAAACTATACTAATAGTGTTGTTATTTTCAACCCATCTGTTCTAAGATGCAAGTAAGCACCAAGCAATCTGAAACTATACTAATAGCATTGTCATTTTCAACCCATATGTTCTAGGATGCTAGTAAGCACCAAGTCAATCTGAAACTATACTAATAGTGTTGTCATTTTCAACCCATATGTTCTAAGATGCTAGTAAGCACCAAGTCTTACCAACAAGTTGTACTTTGAATTTGCATTCACCAATACTGCTGCTGCTGCAAGGAATGCAAATGCGACAACAAATGTAAATGGACTGATAACCCCACCTGCAATACAATGCACTCAACCACACCTTTGCATAGAAAGTTCCACCCAAACACTTATTGATTGATGTATTGTCAAAGGCTTTCACGGCCGGATTCAACCGGTTGTGGTGGGTTTTCCGGGCTGTGTGGCCATGGTCTGGTAGATCTTACCAACTTACTGATTGGTTCCCCCACTCTGGGTCAAGGACAATATATACCCCACTAAACATTCTCTTCTCACTAGACACAGTGTGTAACATACTTCTCTCTGTGATACACCTCTGAAGATGCCAGCCACAGATGCAGGTAAAACATTAGGAACAAGATCTACCAGACCACGGCCACGCAGCCCGGAAAACCCACAACAAGAAGTTGTACTTTGCTTCTTTTCAAAACCACTAATATTGGATACTCCTACACTACCAGAAGGCCAGTCAGAGGTCTCCATGGGAATCTCTGCCAGTAGTATGGTGAGATTCTACAAGCACTTCCAGTTTTTTTTAAAAAAAGATTTTAGAACTTGAACCTAATACTGACTTGCAGTGAACAAATCATTAGAAATAAACTTAAAAAGTCATTGTTCCTGTGTAAACACAAGGTGTAAGTATGAAGGACATGAAACACAAAAAACAAGGTTATCATTACATGTTCATAAAAACAAAGTGCCACAGATAACCATATCAAGAATTCTGTACCAAGAACAGAGTGCTACAGAATTCTGTACCAAGTTAGCACATTTTGGAAACTCTTGTCCAAAATCACTTGGTAATACAGCATGAGAAAAAACTGTAACAACTCCACTGTGTGTGCCATCATCTTGGGCATGCCGAAGGAAGACATTAGCTCACACAAATCCTTCTCCCCCTATTATGCAGACTCTACATGCAACAGTGAATGAAAGCAAGACTTGCAGTTGCAGATATCTCTACTGTACATATTGTGTCATGATATGTGTATCCTATGAAATTCATTCAACGTTTGGTAGAAGTTCAGTTAAATGCACAGCATATATACACATAAAGATGCAAGAATTTATACAGTCTGTATACAAACAGCAGAAATGAACAGAAAAATTCCCCTAGGTGAAACTGTGAAATTTGCCCATTCCCTGCTTCTTCTGAAGATATCCAACTCCACCATCATACTATTCTGGGGGCTGGGGCAAGGAATACATTTCAAGGATAATTTCTTCTGTCAGCAGTGATTTACCCGAGGATCTAAGCCCAAACCTAAAGGAATTATCAGCTTATTTGTCCAAATGAAACCCATAATTAACTTACACTGCCTAGGCTGAAATATTAGAAACAACTAAAAGTGATGCTAGACTTGAAATCTGGGATTGGAACCCTTGATTCTGGATAAGAGACTCACAATTTGGATTAAGATGAGATACCGAACAGGTCCAGATAGGGCTCACTGATCTCCTGTTGTGCTAGGCTCTTTCCCACATTCCCACAAATAAGTAGAGGGAAGGATGTAGAAAAAATAATTCACAAGAATGCTGCTTAATGACCTAGTTTCTCAAATCGCATTGGTTAAGAGGTTCATATCAGCAACAAAGTAACCCCAACGTTCATGCAACATTTATGATACCTGTAGTAGAAATGTTAGCCTATACATTGAGTGTGGTAAGAATTCCAAAGGTTCTTCAAAGGTCCAGATGCACCAGGTCATTAGAGAGATGGCCATGACACAGCTTCTTTCTATACTAGTATTGCTTTAGCTCTGAGAGCAATGCTAGCATGTCAGGAGCTAGGGCATCCAGCTCTACTACAGTAAAGATATATAGAGAAGAACCCACTGCAGCAGCTCCAAGACATTAAAGAAACATTATATGCTCTGTGGCAAACATATACCTGGTCTATTCTGGAGTCCCGTCATTAGACAATCACCCAAATGGTCACACCATCAAAAGTCATAAGCAATTTGCTTGTGTTAATATAGCTGTATGGGTAAATTTAACATAAGACTTCCCTCCCATATAGAACAAAAACCAAAGTAACAACATGCCTACCACTGTCAAATACTGGTACAAAACACAGAGTACATCATACCCAGAGTACATCTAAACCAGAATTTTGCTTCCAACAGTGGCAATCCCTGGAATGACAGACCATTCTTGCTCCTGAAATGTCTATGCAACAATCCCCAAATTATCAGAGTCTGAATATCACCAATGTAGACATACTCATGCTTCTGCATAAACTTAACTGGCCTTGACATTATTTTTAATTTATTTTTATTTGTTGGATTTATATCCTGCCTCATCTCCCAAGGGCTCTGGGTGGGTTAAAATGTATACCAAACATACATAACAATAAACATTAAAATATACATACACATTGAACAGAATGTACTATCCTTTAGTACATCACTGATTGTAACTGCACTGATTGTAACATCAAGTTCATATGTCTTCTATTGTGTGCTTAATAGGTTTTGGATGTTAGATATGCATCTTTTAGACTATACTATATTGTTATTACACTTTTTAGAAATATATTATTAAAATAACTAAAGGCTCTTGTTTCCTATTCAACATGTACCCACTACGCATTCCATGCTGTTTAGCAAATCAATCTCTCCTTGAATTTCTAGTGAAGATTATTAGCACTAAGTATAACTATTAAGTTCATAAATATTCTGCCAGCTATGGTTGGGTAAGACTGAAACTAAGCATCACCTACACCAATCAATATGCTCACCACAGATGTAGAGATTCTATTAACATATGAATGAGAAAAGAAACAGAAGATAGCAGTGTAATATTAGTTACACCCTTCAAGTGCATTGAAGTCCAGGGTGTGACTCTTTAGGATTACAATGATAATGTACTGAAAGTCTGAAAGAACCCTTGGAGACTCCTGTAGAGCTTTTCTGCTGGAATAACAGATAACTTGCTTTCCCTATTTACAAAGAAAAGCCCTGCATGTAAGAGAAAAAAAAGATAAAAACCAAAACATATTAACAAGTCAATAGCTTTAGAAAGCTTTCTACTTCAAATTGCTGTGTTTACAAGAAACCTTGCTGCCCAAAAATGATATTTACAAATTCCTTAATCCCATGATATGAACAGAAGCAGGAAGATTCCATAATGAATGTGGGTGGCCTAAAACAACAGAAGTGCATAAAAAGACCATTATTAGATCAGATCAGTGGTCCACCTAGTCCAAAATCCTCCCTAACACAGCAGTTTTAACTGTTGAATTCTCATACCCCAAAATCCTGTTGGTGTGTAAGGTGCTGTTGAACTCAAATCTAGTGACCAATCAGTTATTCTCAAGGACAAAAAAAGGGCAGAGAGGCTGAGACTTCCCTGATTTTATCTCCTGGCACTGGTATTCAGAAATTTGCTGGTCCAGAATGTGCAGGTTCCCTTTAGTCATCATACAGTTATCCTCCAAAAACATCTAAAGCTATCTACACCACTACATTCATTAGCAAGGAATTGAACTTTTTACTGCCACATTTTAATGACTCGACCCTCAAGTTCTAGTATTTCGGAAGAGGAACAGGCTGTTTATACAACACACATTTAGGTTGGCAAATTGTACAACAGCAGTTATGGAAGGGTTGCTTCATATTTCTCCCAACTTAAAAAAAGAAAACAGAATCTAGCTTTATACCGCTGTGCATAGAACTTTTTCACAATTAGTCACTAATTGGACACTATAATCCAGTAGAGGCGTTCCCCATTTTACAATTACCACCTTTAAGAGCAACAAGATGAGGTCCAAGTTTTAAGCAGCACTCTTTCCAATCCCCCTCCCGAAACCTTTTAAGTTCTTGAAACTGCTGCCTCCTCTCCCCCGCCTCCCGGTTATTAACTTCAGCACTCACCATGCTGCACCAACCGCTACCTCCACCACCACCACCGCCTCCTCCTCCTCCTCGCGGGCTCTCCCCCCACCCAAAACATAAATCTTTCCCGCGCGAGCCAAGCCGCACAGGAAGTTCGGAGGGCGGAGGGGGTTAGACAGGAGACTTCATCCTCAAGCGGCACCGGTTTCTCCTGCCCGGGCTCACGCCTCCCGAGCCTGCAGAGGTCATACCAGGACCCCACCAGGCAAGGACCCGCCAGGGTTTCCTGAGATGTGCCTGAAAGAAAAAAAAATTACATGTCCATCTCGTGTTGAACGAGCACCCTCTTCCCACTAGAAAGCCGTTACCACTTCAACACGTTGCGTTTCCGACGGAAAAGGGAGATGGACTTTCTTGCAAGAAGCCATTCTTTAAACCTAACCTCGAACAGGCACGCTTGGGACAGCCCGAGATTTGAGGCGCTCTGCGCGCGGGCGACACCAACAGTGCGGGCGTCGTCACGTGACACGGGGGGGTCAGTTCAGAGATGCCCTTGTGGTCCCCCAAGAACAGGCGGGGCTGAAATAAGGACAGATGGCTCTCAGGGATGACTCTCACGATGATGCATAGAAATTAACAGGACAAGAAATTTTAAAAATCAAATAGAGACACATTAAAGGAGAGGATCATTTACGCATGAGCCAATCGATCTACAACTAGCGGCTTGCTGAATTTGCGTTCAATGTCAGGCGTGCGCGCGCGTGTCAGCCAATCTACTGAACCCGGAAGTTGTGGCCAGTAAGTCTCGTGCTGTGAGGGGAGAAAAAGCAGGAGGGAAGCATGTGTGTTTGTGTGTCTGTACGCGCGAGCTTGTAGAATCTCGCGCGAATCCGAAAACGGTGGGGGCGTGGCTGGTTCGCGCCCTCCCGATTGTGTTTCGGAGAACATCAGAGCAGGATTTTCCTGTGCGCAGAGAAGGAGAAATATATCGGTGGTTCTTCTATACGCATCTCACACCTGCACAAAGGCCTCAAGATAATCTTCCAGGCTTTCCACACTCAGTTGATTCCGCCAGTAAATTATCTCACGTGCCCTCGTGATTGCTAAATGATGTGTTTCAACCAAAAAGCGCTTGTTTTCTTATCCTGCCTTTCCAGGTGGTATAGGTAGTTTCTTCTTCGATTTTATCCTCACCTCAAACCCGTGGGGTGGAAGAGATTGACAAGTGACTGGGCCATTGTCACCCAGTGAACAACACGGGGATTTGAAACTGGGTCTCCCTTCTGGATTACTGGTCTAAGAATCACGCTGAAAACAGAACAAATAAGTACTTTTGTATCACAATAACTACCCATTACTTTGGAGCATGATAATTTGGGCAACACTATTAAAAAGGGAGCAAGTCATTTAAATTGAGCAGATTGTTGAAGCAAAAGGAATTTAAATGCTCTTAATTCTGGAAAGGGTGTATCTTAGCATTTATGCTCTCATTTTCACAAGATACTTCATACAAAACATAATAGTAGTCTCTAACAGTCTTAGAAATTGGAATTCTAACAGTCATAATTATTGCGTTCAGACTGTTGTGTCCATATCATTTTATTCAAACTGCTATCATAATATGCCCATGGTCAAGTCACAAGCTTTCACTGCAGGAAAGGAATAAATATTTTTGCATTTTGTAAACTAAAAGAAATTGTAAGTACATTAGACTGACATTAGCCAAGTTAGGGTGTTGATTTTCTTTTGTGTTTGGTAAGTTACCACCCTGAACACTTGAGATGTTTTGGATTTGAGACATTTCTCTGTTCTCTCAGAACTCTCTCAGCCTATGGCGACTCAGTGAATCAGTGTCCTCCAAAATATCCTAATATTAATGGCCTTGCTCAGGTCTTGCAAACTAAGAGCCATGGCTTCCTTTACAGAGTCAACCTATTTCATGTGGAGTCTTATCTTTTTTCATGCTGTCTTTCTTAGGATTATTGTCTTTTCCAATAACTTTTATCTTTTCACAATGTGACCAAAGTTTGATAGCCTCAGTTTAGATATTTCAGCTTCTAGGGAGAGTTCAGGCTTGATTTGATCTAGAATTCACTGATTTGTTGTTTTGGCAGTCCATGGCATCCATAACACTCCTCCAACACTACATTTCAAATGACTCAATTGAGAGTCAATGTGGTGTAGTGATAAAGAATAAATGGCCTCTAATTTGGAGAACTGGGTTTGATTCCCCACTCCTCCACATGAGCAGCAGACACCAATCTGGTGAACCAGATTTGTTTCCTCACTCCTACATTCCTTCTGGGTGACCTTGGACTAGTCACAGTTTGTTCAGAACTCTCTCAGCCCCACCTACCTCACAAGGTGTCTGTTGTGGGGAGAGTAAGGGAAAGGGGGAATATAAATTTAAAATGTTCTTCTTTCTGTCAGCTTTCTTCATTGTCCCAATTTTCACACCCATACATAATGATAGGGAATACTATGGCATGAATTAATTTGATCTTGATTGCAATGGCAAACGGCCTCGGAACCTTTTTTACTTTGAAAACCCTGGAGGATGATCACGAGTCAACTGTGGCTTAATAGTACATGTACACAAAAGTTAGAAAATTGAAAAATGGTGCCATTTATCCATAATGATATTTGATTACTATATTCCCATCCGAGCATTCCTTTTAGAACTTTAGGGAAGTTGACAAGGAAATAACCCATTTATCCTCAAAACAACCCTTTGGAGTAGATCGGGATTAGGCTCAAACAGTATCTTTCAGTAAATTTTATTAATCTGGGTACAGGGATTTATGTCCAATATGATACCCCCGAATGCTCCTTGATTAGCAGATACGCATGAAAGCACCCCCAGCTTCTCAGGCCTGTTATGGTCTCAAGTTACAGGGAGGCCAAAGTCTGACATTAACTTACAATTCAAAGGTCAGTTCAAGAGGAAGTAGTCATGTTTGTACTGAAGTCCTGATATGTTCTGGTCAAATACTTTGTTCCTTGTCTTTTAAATTCATCAACTTCCAAGCTATAATTAAAGGTCTGGCCTTTCAGGATTATAACATGTCCTTTAAAATTACTCAAGAATCTGCCACACAATTCAGGAACTTCTGGGAACTTGCATTTAACCTTGGCTGCGCTAATTCTGGCCATTGTTAGAAAGAATGGATCATGTGCCACTAAGGTAATTCAATCATCCTAGTCAGGCTCACCTCTCCCACATTATATCACCTGGAGGTATCCTAGAGTGGTACCTTTCACAAATAAAATTTCAGTTTTCCCATGATGACCTAAATTCTGACATTTCCCCTAACTGTACTTCTCCAATCTCAGAGCAGCTTCAGATGCTCCAATCATAACTCGGATTCAAATGTTTGGCCCACTATTGTTTTCTGCATTGTTTCTAATTTTTGTGATTCTAGTCCTATTGCATTGCTTGTGGATGTCTCATGGTATCTGATTGCATTGTCTTACACTGAGTCTCAGTAAGAAAGGTTGGCTATAAATCAAGTAAACAAGATTGTGCTTGGCTGTTACTGTATGGATATATGGATTCTGTGCAATCAGCCATCCAACAAGGCAGGGAGCTGATCAGCAAGGACTGCATTACCAGTACAGTACCAATGACTTCAGTGATCAGTGTGCATTTGCTACTGTGCTGTGGGGCTGCCAACTCTGTAATTCCATCTCAGTGCCTGCACAATCCCAATCAGCTTGTCAGACTGAAGAAGAGTTTGACTGACACCCCTTTTTCCCTACTGCGAGGAGTTTCAAAGTGACTTACAACTCTTCCCCATCCCCTCTCCCCAACAGTCACCTTGTGGGGTAGGTGGGACTGAGAGAGTTCTGAGAGAACTGTGACTCACCACAGGTCACTCAGCGGCTTCATGTGCATGGGTGGAGAAACAAATCCAGTTCACCAGATTGCAGTCTGCCACTCATGTGGAGGAGTGGGGAATCAAACCCTGTTTTCCATATTAGAGTCCACTGCTCTTAACTACTGTGACCTTCACAATCATCTAGATAGGCTGTTAGACAGTGCTGGGGTAGAATCAGGAGTTGTGGTCTACAGTGGCACCACCAACATTGCAAAATGTAGCCAGGAGGTTCTGGAGGCTAAATTTAGGCTTCTAGGTAGCAGGTTGAAGTCCAGGACCCCCAAGGTGGCTTTCTCAGAATTGCTACCTGTTTCATGCGCAGGGCCAGTTAGGAAAGAGGAGATACAGGGTCTCAATGTATGGATGAGAAGACTGAGTAAGGCAAAGGGTTTCAGATTTGTTAGGAACTGGGCAACCTTTTGGGACAAGGCAAGTCTGTACAAAAGGGACGGGACCACTGGCTTCATCTTAACCAAAAAGGAACCAGACTGCTGGCACTCAACATTAAAAAGGTGGCAGGACAGTTTTTAAACTGATTCCTGGGGAAAAGCTAAAAGAAGCTGAGGTGACTTCGGTTCGGCATACAGTATCTATGGGAATGCTGACAGAGAGGGAGGTTTTTCTGAATCAACCACGTACAAGCATGGAATGGGCATGTGATAAGTGATAGTGTCTACAAAGAGGGCAAAGCACATAAATCCGAGGTTAGGGACAGACAGGGTGTACAGGTGTCTCTATGCTAATAGTAGAACCTTCGACCTAAAATGGGGGAACTGGAGTACAGGGTTTTGAAGGAGGACATTGATATAGTGGGCATTTCAGAGACACGGTAGAATGAGGAGAACCAGTGGAATGTTGTTATCCCAGGTTACAGGCTCTACAGGAAAGATAGGACAGGGCGTATCAGGGGTGGTGTTGCCCTCTATGTCAAAGAGAGCATAGTGTCACATAAAATACACAATGCAGGGGGATCTGATTCTCCTACAGAAGCACTGTGGATATCAGTACCAGGTGTGAAGGATAGTCTAATATTAGGAATATATTATCGTCCCCCTGACCAAAGCGCACGGGAGGATTCTGAGATGGAAAAAGAAATTAGAGAGGCTAACAAAAGCAAAAACATAGTGGTAATGGGTGATTTCAACTATCCCCACATAAACTGGAAAAATGCATGTTCAGGTCATAGTAAGGAGAGAGCATTCCGGGATATGCTAAATGACTGTGACTTAGAGCACAGTCTCTATGGTGGCAAAATAGAAGCAAGTTAGCTGTAAGGGAGGTAAAAAAAAAATTATGAGGAATGCATGGCTGCAAATATCAAGACCAGCAACAAACAGTTCTTCAAGTACATCAAAAGTAGGAAGCCAGCTAGAGAAGTGGCAGGCCTGTTGACGAAGAAACAAAAAAAATGTGCTAAAGGATGACAGGGAGATTGCAGAGAAGCTGAATGAATTCTTTGCATCTGTTTTCACCCAAGAGGGGATGAGGAAAATTCCTGCACCTGAACCAGGCTTATTAGGAGGCGAATCCAAGAGACTAGCAAAGATAGTGGTAGACAAGGAAGAAGTTCTGGCAGCCATTGATAAACTAAATTATATCAAATCCCCTGGCCCAGATTGCATTCACCCAAGAGTTCTTAAGGAGTTCAAGCATGAAATTGCTGATCTTCTCACTTTAATATGCAACTTATCCCTGAAATCTGCCTCCATCCCTGAAGACTGGAAGATGGCCAATGTCACACCAATCTTTAAGAAAGAATCTATGGGAGACCCAGGAAAATACAGGCCAGTCAGTTTGATATCTGTTCCTGGTAAATTAGTAGAATCTATCATTAAAGATAAAATTGTAAAACATGTAGAAAAGCAAGACCTGCTGAGGAAGAGTCAGCATGACTTTTGCAGAGGCAAGTTCTGCCTTACAAACTTACTAGAGTTCTTTGAGGGTGTAAACAGGCATGTGGACAGGGGTGAACCGGTGGACATTGTTTACTTGGATTTCCAAAAGGCTTTTGACAAAGTTCCTCACCAGAGACTGTTGAGAAAACTCAGCAATGAAGGAATAAGAGGGGAAGTCCTCCTATGGATTAAAAACTGGTTGAGAAACAGGAAGCAAAAGGTGGGTGTAAATGGGAAGTTCTTACAATGGAGAGATGTCGGGAGTGGTGTCCCCCAAGGATCCGTTTTGGGACCAGTGCTCTTTAACCTATTCATAAATGACCTGGAAGTAGGGGTGGGTAGCATGGTGACCAAGTTTGCGGATGATACCAAATTATGTAGGGTGATAAGAACCACAAAGGATTGCTAAGGGCTCCATGTGAACCTTTATAAATTAGGTGAGTGGGCTAAGAAATGGCAAATGTAGTTCAATGTAGCAAAATGTAAAGTGATGCACATAGGGGCAAAAAATCCAAACTTCACATATGCGATACAGGAGTCAATGCTATCAGTCACAGACCAGGAGAGGAATTGTGGGCGTCTTAGTTGATAGTTCCATGGGAATGTCAGCTCAATGCATGGCAGCTGTGAAAAAGGCAAACTCTATGCTGGGGATAATTAGGAAAGGAATTGATAAAACTGCAAAGATTGTCATGCCCTTATATAAAGCAGGGGTGCGACCACACTTGGAGTACTGTGTTCAGTTCTGGTTGCCACATCTCAAAAAGGATATCGAAGAGATAGAAAAAGTGCGGACAAGGGCAACGAGGATGATTAAGGGACTGGAGCACCTTCCATATGAGGAGAGGCTGCAGCGTTTGGGACTCTTTAGTTTGGAGAGGAGACGTCTGAGGGGCGGGGGTATGATTGAAGTCTATAAAATTATGCATGGGGTAGAAAATGTTAACAGAGAAAATTTTCTCTCTTTCTCACAATACTTGAACCAGGGGGCATTCATTGAAAATGCTGGGGGGAAGAATTAGGACCAATAAAAGGAAACAAGATTGTTGTTTGGAATATTCTGCCACAGGAGGTGGTGATGGCCCTGCCCTCGAACCCCCCTCCATAAAAAATCTATACCTAAGTCCCTGACTGCTGTGCCAGCCAAAACTGTACGGTCTCATCCTCTCTGTTGGTGCTGAAGCTGCCAATTCTGCTTTTCTTTCTTTGGACTCTGGGACATTTCTTCGCCAGAAAGGAAGCATCCTTCTTCCACTTTACCTTATTATTTCCATGGGGCCTCTGGAAACTCTACTTAGCCCCTGCTCTCTGTCTCTGGATCATTGAAATAGACAGTGAAGTCTACTCAGCTCAGCAGACTGAGGATAGGTAAATTCTTTCTCTCTGTACAATAGTCTTCTATTAAAAACTCTTACTTTCTTTAAATCCCTCTCTCCCTCAGTCCTCCTAGTGGCTGTTCTCTGCAGAATTCTCACTCAGCCAGAACCTGGGTTCTCTTTTACTTTCTCTCCTTTCATATGCATGTGTGTATCTACGCGCATGTTAAGTCATTCTGAACACAACAATTTCACTGTTCTGACACTTGAGTATTTTTTCAATTCCTTTACCTAAATGAACTGTAAACCTTGTTTTGGAAAAGATCTGGTGCTTTTGTGGTTACTAGTAGTATATTAAAGGCACCTTGCATTTGCTTGCACGCTATCCAGGTAAAGATCACCAAATACATGTTTTGCCCCCCTAATAGGGAAGCGTGTCAGTTTCTCAAGTTAGCCAGGCTGTGGAAGTAAGAAGAGGTTTTCCCCAGCACTGAGCTCAGTTTCCCCAAATTGGTTGTGGACACAGGTCCACACACACACGTCTATGAATACTCATGAAAGGGAGCACAGTTATGATTGTGATTATTTATTTGATTTTTAGGCTGCCATTTTCCACTGAGACATTTAGGCTGACATCATTCAATGCACAATCACAATACAAGATAGTCAGTTAAAATTAAAACCAAATTCCAATTTCATCACCATAAACAACAATATAAACCCAACCAAGGGGCAGTGGAGGGGGGAGGAGCCAGCTGAGTTAGATACTATCACTGCCCTCAACCATAGTCCTGATGGAATAACCCATTTTACAGGCCTTGTGGAACTGATGTAAGTCCCACAGGGCCCAGGTTGCATTTGAATGAGTATTGCACCAGATCAGGGCCAGAGCTGAAAAAAATCTGGTTCTGTTTGAGGACAGCTGGACATTTTTTGGGTTGGGGACCACCAGTAAGTTGTTTTATGCTGAACATATCATCCTTTGGGGGGTATATTGGGAGAGGTGGTTCCACAGATATGAAGGTGCCAGACCATTTAGGTCTTCAAAAGTTGACACCAAAACCTTGAACTTGACCAGTACTCCACGTGGAGCCTGTGCAGTTGACAGAGCACTGGTTGGATTTATGCTCTCCACAGCATCCCAGTAAGGACCTTGACAGCCACAGTCTGAACCAGCTGGAGTTTTCAGAGCAGTCTCATGGGCATAAATCAAGTTACACTAGCCTGGAGGTAATCATTGCATGAATCACTGTGGCTAGGTCAGGGCAAGACAGGTAGGGTGCCAATTGCCTAATATGGCAAAAGTGAAGAACTGGCAGCTTGGCCACATTTGTGGCCTGGGTCTCCATAGAAAGGGAAGTATCCAGATTTACACCCAAACTTTTTATGGCTGGCTTAGGTGTTAGTGGCACCCTGTCTAAAGCTGGAAGTTGACATCCCATTCCTGAGTCTCCCTGGCCCATCCACAGGACCCCCATCCTTGATCGATTTAATTTCAGCTGGCTCTGTTTTAACCATTGCATCACAGCTCCCAGACAGCTGGCCAATACTTGCAGGGAAATAAAGCATCCAGTTGGCTGCCCATCAGCAGATATATTTGGGTGTCATTCACATACTGGGTACAACCCAGCCCAAAACTCTGGACCAACTCGGTAAGTGGGTGCATGTAGATGTTAAATAACACTGGAGAGAAGATTGCCCCTTGTATGCCAGTGGGTGGTGGGTGGTGAGGGCATGTCCTCTCTGCTAAGCTGCCCTCTGTTTCTGACCTGAGATCTGAAATGAGATCAGCCACTGTAAGGCTGATCCATGTATACCAGCATCAGCCAGGCAGTAAGCCAGAAGATTGTAGTGGACCATGTTGAACATGACTGCCAGGTCAAGCAGTACCAGTATTTCAGTGTCAGTGGGGCACAGTATGCTCTTGGAAAAGGGAAGGGAAATCTCTTCAGTTAAACACTCCCCCACATTGCTGATGACATCTGATAAACCATGCAGCTTTGCATATCGGGGGGTGGCGGAGTTGATGGATGTCATAAAACAACCAATGAAGAACGCAACTGTAGGCTATTAAATATGACACAAGCTATACCTGTTGAATGTATACATAAGAACATAAGAACATAAGAACAAGCCAGCTGGATCAGACCAAAGTCCATCTAGTTCAGCTCTCTGCTACTCGCAGTGGCCCACCAGGTGCCTTTGGGAGCTCACATGTAGGATGTGAACGCAATGGCCTTCTGCGGCTGTTGCTCCCGATCACCTGGTCTGTTAAGGCATTTGCAATCTCAGATCAAAGAGGATCAAGATTGGTAGCCATAAATCGACTTCTCCTCCATAAATCTGTCCAAGCCCCTTTTAAAGCTATAAAGGTTAGTGGCCATCACCACCTCCTGTGGCAGCATATTCCAAACACCAATCACACGTTGCGTGAAGAAGTGTTTCCTTTTATTAGTCCTAATTCTTCCCCCCAGCATTTTCAATGAATGTCCCCTGGTTCTAGTATTGTGAGAAAGAGAGAAAAATGTCTCTCTGTCAACATTTTCTACCCCATGCATAATTTTGTAGACTTCAATCACATGGAGAGCAACAAACAGTTCTTCAAGTACATCAAAAGCAGGAAGCCAGCAAGGGAAGCGGTAGGCCCGTTAGGAACAAAGGGTGTGCTAAAAGATGGCAGGGAGATTGCAGAGAAGCTGAATGAATTCTTTGCATCTGTCTTCACCCAAGAGGAGGTGAGGAACATTCCTGCACCTGAACCAAGCTTCTTAGGAGGCGAATCCAGGAACTAGTGAAGATAGTGGTAGACAAGGAAGAAGTTCTGGCAGCCATTGATAAACTAAATGTTACCAAATCCCCTGGCCCAGATTGCATTCACCCAAGAGTTCTTAAAGAGCTCAAGCATGAAATTGCTGATCTTCTCACTTTAATATGCAACTTATCCCTGAAATCTGCCTCCATCCCTGAAGACTGGAAGATGGCCAATGTCACACCAATCTTTAAGAAAGGATCTAGGGGGGACCCGGGAAATTACAGGCCAGTCAGTTTGACATCTGTTCCTGGTAAATTAGTAGAATCTATCATTAAAGATAAAATTATAAAACATGTAGAAAAGCAAGACCTGCTGAGAAAGAGTCAGCATGGCTTTTGCAGAGGCAAATCCTGTCTTACAAACTTACTAGAGTTCTTTGAGGGTGTAAACAGGCATGTGGACAGGGGTGAACCAGTGGACATTGTCTACTTGGATTTCCAAAAGGCTTTGACAAAGTTCCTCACCAGAGACTGTTGAGAAAACTCAGCAATGAAGGAATAAGAGGGGAAGTCCTCCTATGGATTAAAAACTGGTTGAGAAACAGGAAACAAAGAGTGGGTGTAAATGGGAAGTTCTTACAATGGAGAGATGTCGGGAGTGGTGTCCCCCAAGGATCCGTTTTGGGACCAGTGCTCTTTAACCTATTCATAAATGACCTGGAAGTAGGGGTGGGTAGCGTGGTGGCCAAGTTTGCAGATGATACCAAATTATGTAGGGTGGTGAGAACCACAAAGGATTGCGAAGAGCTCCAAGCGGACCTTGATAAATTAGATGAGTGGGCTCAGAAATGGCAAATGCAGTTCAATGTAGCAAAATGTAAAGTGATGCACATAGGGGCAAAAAATCCAAACTTCACATACACGCTACAGGGGTCAGTGCTATCAGTCACAGACCAGGAAAGGGATTTAGGCGTCTTAGTTGATAGTTCCATGGGAATGTCAACTCAATGCATGGCAGCTGTGAAAAAGGCAAACTCTATGCTGGGGATCATTAGAAAAGGAATTGATAATAAAACTGCAAAGATTGTCATGCCCTTATATAAAGCAGTGGTGCGACCGCACTTGGAGTACTGTGTCCAGTTCTGGTCGCCGCATCTCAAAAAGGATATTGAGGAGATAGAAAAAGTGCAGAGAAGGGCAACAAGAATGATTCATTTATGAATATACACTTTACTGTATACATTAATTACAAAACCATACATATAAATCCAAGGTGACACAAAAAGCACAGGAAAATGTGTTTTCAGCTTTCAGTCAGACACAGTGCATGAGACTTGAAGAACTGTAAACATTTCATGGCATTCCATTCCATTCCATTCCATAGTCAGTCAGCAATGCAGGGGTCCCCAAAGTGGTTGACCCTTGAGGGTCAATGGGACTATTCAAGGGGTTAATAAATTCCTAGGTGTCAAAAGGGGGTCAATAAACACTGGGGTCGATTATCAGCTTTTGAGATCAAAAGCTGGCATTTGTATAAGAAATAAAAATACATAGAATGGAAAAATAAATTTAAATTACAACTTGTTGATGCATGGCTGGTACTTAACCCCAATAAAACATTACATGTTGTTATACAAATAAATACATTCATTATTGATAATTTTTATTTAGTTATCAATTTTGTACTGTATGCCCTTCATTTTGTATTACGGTGTTGATAGATTGACAGATTACAAAGATTGCTGGGGTGAATGGAAGTGGAAAGTGGTTATGAGCTCCCTGAGTCCAGGATGTAGTGGTGCATGGGGGTTTGCCAGTGAAAGCAGTGAACAGGGCAGCCAATCAGCCAGAGGAAGCTGTCCCTCTTAGCAGTGGTCCATTATGCCCAGCACAAATAAGACATCCTGGGGACATCTTTTAAAAAGCCTCCTCCTCATTTTTTTTGTTTGGACAGCATGGGCAAAAACGGCATCAGAGAAGAAAGAGCCCCCCTCCCTCATAATTTCCTCCCACCTAAATTTAAAGCTCTCACACCCTACATTTAGTGGTCCTGCAAGGATTCTCCGTACTTGCAGCTTTTTGCTTAAGGTTTTCCCAGGATGTTTGCTCTTCAGGCTCTGCTGCTGGACACATTTTCAGCCCCAAAAGTACATGGTTGTACTCATCTCGTCCTTCTGATTCCAGCAATATATAGTTTTCTCACTGAAAAAAAATTAAATGAGCTGTCTTTCAAAGCTACGCAGACACAATACAAAAATCAACATAGATTCTGAAATTGTTTCGGAGTAGTTTCAAAGACAGGTCATCGGGGGGGGGGGGGGGGGGGTTAAAGAAAAAACTTATGTTGCCAGAATCAGCAGGACAAGCTGAGTACAACTGTGTACTTTTTGGGCTGAAAATGTGCCCAACAGCAGAGTCTGAAGAACTAATGTCCTGGGAAAACCTTGAGCAAAAAGCTGCAGGCACAGAGAACCTCAAAAAGTTGGGCACGAGTGGTGGATGAAACTGACCAGGCAGTTTTAATGGTTGGGTGGGAAAAATAAGACATCTCCTTAGCCCCTGAGCTCTGCACAGCAAGAGGAGATGGGGCGGGGGAGGGGAAGTTGGTAGTTTTGTGTCCTCAAAATAGGATGCCTCGAGCAGAAATAAGACAGGATGTCTATGGGATGTCTTTTTCCCCCATCCTCAGGACATCTTATTTGTGCTGTGCAGAATGGAACAATGTTTGACAATAAAACCTCAGCTGTGTTTGGGAATCTCACTGGACTGCCTCAGGAAGGATTCTCCCTGTGTGGGAATCAAATTAGTCAGGCAGGTGGGCATGCTTGGGTATGCTATCACTGCCTTTCCACTGACCATGCTTCTCTATGCTGCAGTCTTGCCAGAACAGAAGCTCCTGCTGTTGAAGCCCCAATACCGCTTCTAGTGATGGTGAATCTTAGTTACCTTTGTTCCTTCCTCTGGATACAGGGGGTACCTGCTTGATACCAGGAGGTACTGTTCCAGGTCCTATGTCTGTTGGCTTTGTCTGTGTCCCCTGACTAGCGCATGATGGAGTTGCTGTGGACTCTGCTGTGATAGTTATGCTGGCTGTGGCTTACTGTGATGTCTCTGCCAGTGGTTTTCCCCTTGCAGGACAGCCATATGATTCCAATACACCACCAGTATTGGTGTCTTAGGATGGGCAGTAAAATAGTCTAGAAATATAGCACATAACACATAAAGGTTTATACTCTTTAACATTATAGATAATAGCAGGTGATTAAATATAAGCTTGCTTCTGCAGAGGGAGTATGAAAAAGAGTTTATGTAAGTGCACGGGAACATGACCGCTGCAGTTCTGAGATGTCAGAAACAGAATTTGAAAATCAATCCATTGCTTCACGGGGAGCTAGGGTAATGGACAAAATAACTTCAATATGTTTTAAAGATACAGAGCAAGTTCACAAGCCAACAGCAATATTCTTCAAAAATGGTTACAAAAATGCCAACAGCATATTCTGGGTCTTGAGTTCCTGAGGAAATCACAATCTGTATTCTCAGCATGTGAGCACATTAACTGCTTTCTATCTCTTTACCAAAAAAAAACAACCCAGTGCTCCTTAAGAACATATAATTGTTTATGCATGAGATATAAATATAACTTTCACATTACTATTTACAATGCTAAGGAGAAGGAATCCTACAACATATTTATAATTCTTGATACTTGGCCAACATTCATGTGTGCAAAGATACTGAGCTCCAAAATGGGGAAATGCCTAAGATGAATACATGTCACTGGCTGAGCTTCTAGCTACTTTCCTCTTCTTGAAAGCCCTTTGGACACTGAGGCAGAGGCAAAGGTTAGAGTTGGAGATCAAGGTCAGATGACGAGTTTCCTGCTTTTCTGTCTTGTCTTCTTGATTGAGAAGGCTGAGTCATAAAGCTATTGACTCCAGGTATCATTCAAATATGTGGACGTCTACAAGGGTCAATTCTTTGCTTTCACCTATCCCAGTCCTTGATTCCACACTAATGGCAGAGCATCGATCTGTGTGCACTATCAATTAAATTAGTTCCTATTCTCCAGTTCTTTCAAAGTATACAGGTAGGGCCCCTTTACTTCTGTCAGTGTTCTAGCAACATGCAGTTGCTGTTTTCCAGCTGCAGACAGCTGCTGCCTAATGATAGAGTTAAATAAGCTGAAGTGGTATACCAACATGTGAATTATGAAGAGATTTGTGTGGTGTCCCAGAGATGCTCATTATGTGTTGTTTATACCCAATAGTAAAGTATCTCATTGCTTCAGTAGCATTTGCTAGAAGTGATGGTGTATGATCATAGAATAAAAGCTAGTGAGGATTTTTGTTGCTTCTACTTATTACTCACTGTGTGTCTCTGAAAATTCTGTTTGTATGACTGCCTGTTCATTCTTTTTTATAGAGAGGAAACCTTGAAAATGTCTTGATGCAGGCTGGATATGGAAACGCAGGGATGCTCACACTGAGGAAATGAAATAATTCCTGATGTGAATTTGTTGACTTCAGCAATTACACCAGTGATGAAGCTGGGTCAAAAAAAATGTTCAGCTATGCCATGGTGTGCCTTAATGGGAATCAAAAGTAGGCCTAAGGTAGAAATGTGAAAAACTCTGTTCTCTATGTGAAATAAGAAGTGTCCTAAAGGCATAGTAAGCATCAGTTTGCTGTTCTGCAAAGAGATCAATGAAGCCAATATGCCTGCTTTTGCTAAAGGATGCTGAAAGAGTGCCTGTTTTTCGTATAAACCAAGAATACACAGTGACAAAAATAAAAGTTTCTTCAATTTTGGAATAAACTCAGACGGTTGACTGTTGACAAAAAATCATGCTATCTTACTTGGCTTAATTAACATGACAATCCTATAAAAATATAGAAAATATTTAGCATTTAAATGATATTGCATAATAAGCAGTACAGGACTGGTTTAATCTCAGTCTCCAAGAGAATGGTTTTGTGCCTTCTTCTCAGAGAGCCTAAGGTAAGCTAGGAATCATGTCTGACAACTTAACCCTTAGTGGGAAAGCTTTCCTGGTACATAAAAACATAAGAAGATCCCGGCTGGATCAGACAATGGTCTATCTAGTCCAGGTTTTTGTCATCACAAGATGTCATAGTCCCACTGTACACTACATGGGTCAGGCCACACCTAGAGCACTGGGTGCAATTCTGGAGGCTTCACTTTAAAAATGATTTGGACAGAATGGAGCAGGTGCAGAGGAAAGCCCAGAGGTGGGATCCAGCAGGTTCTCACAGGTTCCCGAGAGTAGGTTACTAATTATTTGTGTGTGCCGAGAGGGGGTTACTAATTGGTGATTTTGCCATGTGATTTTTGCCTTAGTTACGCCCCTCCTCTCAGCAGCAGCACGCAGAACTTGAAGCAGTCTAGCAGGAGGTGCACCAGCATGCGTGGCAGCCTGCGCCTGCGTGCATTCATTTCCCACCCAAGGACCGGCGCAGCGGCTGCATCCTTGCCAACCCCCCCCCCCCGGAATGCCCTGCACCCAGAATGCCCAGCCATGCCCCCGTTGTGCCCCGCCCAGCCCCATTGGTGCTACGCCACAGTTTGAATCCCACCACGATGGGAACCTGTTACTAAAATTTTTGGATCCCACCACTGGGAAAGCCACAAGGATGGTCAGGGTTCTGGAGACCAAGCCAATAAAGGAAAGCCTGAGGCACTTGGGAATATTGAGCCTAAACAAAAGGAGGTTGAAGGGGAACATGATTGGGAGCCAGCAGGGTGTAGTGGTTAAGAGCAGGTGGATTCTAATCTGGAGAACTGGTTTTGATTCCCCACTCCTCCATCTGAGTGGCAGAGGCTTATCTGGTGAACCAGATGTGTTTCCGCACTCCTACATTCCTGCTGGGTGACCTTGGGCTAGTCACAGTTCTCCAGAGCTCTCTCAGCCCCACCTACCTCCCAAGGTGTCTGTTGTGGGGAAAGGAAGGGAAAGGAGCTTGTAAGCCACTTTGAATCTCCTTACAGGAGAGAAAGGTGAGATATAAATCCAAAATCATCTTCTTCTTTAAGTATTTGAAGGGCTGTCACTTAAAGAAGTACAGAGAACTGTTCCTGTTGGCAACAGAGGATAGGATTCACAATTATGGCTTTAAATTACAGGCAGAAAGGTACTGTCTGGATATTAGGGGAAAATTTACAGAGAGCAGCTCAATGGTGGAATGGGCTGCCTAGGGAGATACTGAGTTCCCCCACACTGGAAGTATTCAAGTGGCAGCTGGACAAACACTTGTCAGAGATGCGTTAGGCTGATCCTGCATTTATCAGGGAGTTGGATTAAATGGCCTGTATGACCCCTTCCAACACTGATTTTATGAAAAAATAATAAACAGTATACGAATATATAGAGAATAAGCAGGGGACCCACCAAGATTTGGGGGGGGGGCATCTTATTTTCCCACTGCATCTCTCCCCATTCTATTTTTTATCCTTGCTTTCTCCTCTTTCCCTGCTTTGTTTCCTCCCACCCAGTCACTTATCCACCAACTTACCTACCTAGCTCTCTGGCCTCCAATCTTAAGTTTTCTCTCCCCCAGCAGCCTCTCACATTTTCTTTTCTCTTTCCTATTACCTATGACTTGACAGAAACAAAGTTGTGGAAGGCTCTGCAATACTATTAACACTGCATTACAACTCCAAAAATTACCACTAAGACTTGAACATAATCTTGCAAGATCTCAATGGGCATTTAAGAAATTAATGCTACAAACATTGCTTCTAGAGAAGTTCTTACATGTAGACCACACAATTAGTTCTCCCATATGTCAGCTGATGCTCGCCATAAAGCCAAAATGGGGTCATCAAACATACCAGTAAGAACTGAACTTCAGAATCAAGACAGTTAAACCGTAAAGATGGGTTTGAACAAAGACCAACATGGACATGTGGGCTCATTATTAGAGTATTTGATTATGTTATGCCCCCAGAGAAGATATTGTTATTTTCCTATTAAGCATCAGTTATCCCTATAGTTATAATGGTTTTAGTTTCTTGTACAGTGTTCTAAGGGAGGGAATTGTAGTTAGACCCTGTCCCTTTAAGAAATCTCCCTAGAGGCAGTCTTCCTTTTTTACCCATCAATGCCCTGCTTAGCTCAGTCAGTCTAAGGTGTCTAGGGAGTTGGAAGGCTGCAATATCTGTTACATCTATGGTGCATAGACTAAAGCGTATATAGTCTAGAGAACACAAAGTGGAGGTGTCAACAGAAATTAGAATCCAGATAAAAGACTGAGAGAACCAAGAGGAAGCAAGACAAGTGGACTTTCTTGAAAGGAGACAAGAAAGTCTACAGCTTCAAGTTTGTTCACCAGTCAAGCAAGTACCTTATCTTAGTCAGACCCTGGAAGGAGTTAGGGTCTCAATCTTCCAAGCAATACACCTTGCTTGTGTGTCTCCCACTCTGTTCCACCCAAGAACAGGGCATTTTTCGATTGTTTTACTTGGGGAACAGAACAGATTATATTATTTGAATATATATTTACTCCCATTGTGACCCATGTAATTGTATATCTTCCCTATGTAAAAGTTCTAATGTTTAAGTTGTAACTTTTTGTGCTATGCAGGTGATCTTTTCAAGATTAAGAGAGGGAATTCTGAGCAATTGAATTGTGTGAGAGGCCTGGATTGAAGGAAGTGGGAGCCACAAGATCATGGTGATGCAGATGACTAGTTACTGTTTATTTGCAAGGTTCTGTAGCATTTATGTGGGATCTCAAGCTCCATTGGGACTAGATGTACCCTCTCTCTGTGTATAAAGATGCTAATTTTAGGCCAGTTTTAAACTGTTAGCAGTCTCATAATGTATGTTGGTACTGTAAAAGTCTCTGCTAGTGTGGTGTAGTGGTTAAGAGCAGGTGGACTCTAATCTGGAGAATTGGGTTTGATTCCCACCTCCTCCACATGAGAGGCAGACTCTTATCTGGTAAACTAGATTTGTTTCCCCACTCTTACATCTCTGCTGGGTGACCTAGGGCTAGTCACATTTCTTCAGGACTCTTTCAACGCCACCTACCTCACAAGGTTGTTGTGGGGAGAGGAAGGAAAAAGAATTTGAAGCTGCCTTGAGTCTTCTTACAGGAGGGAAAGGAAGGGTATAAATTCAAACTCTTCTCCTTCTGTTGTTATTACATGTGGAGGACACTGCACAACCTGATACACATTTCTATAATGAGATGTTCAAACAATGCATAAAAGAAGAAGAGTTTGGATTTATATCCCCCTTTTCTCTCCTGTAGGAGACTCAAAGGGACTTACAATCTCCTTGCCCTCCCCCCCTCACAACAATCACCCTGTGAGGTAGGTGGGGCTGAGAGAGCTCCGAAAAGCTGTGACTAGCCCAAGGTCACCCAGCTGGCATGTGTGGGAGTGCACAGGCTAATCTGAATTCCCCAGATAAGCCTCCACAGCTCAAGTGGCAGAGCAGGGAATCAAACCCAGTTCCTCCAGATTAGAATGCACCTGTTCTTAATCATTATGTCACTGCAAGAGTGAGATGCATACTGATTCTTTGCTTTGTGTATCTGGATTTTGATATTTTGCAAGAAGTAAAATGTTAGCATAATATTTACCAACATAATTTATATGTCCCCACCATGCATTGCGAAAAATCAAGGAGACCTGGATGGGTTTTGTATGTCATTTTCAATGGCATTGTTGCTCCCAAGCTCCTCTTAGTAACAATTTATATTAATTTTCCTATATATCACATTTTTATCCGGCACTGCCACTCCAGAAGTGAACATGAAGGGTCAGACTTGCTGAGTGTCAGCAGAAATTAATCATGCATCTTCAGTTCTCCTGTGAAGAATGCTGTGGTGTAATACACAGTAAATACACACACATTATTTTATACAATTATTACCTAGGGTGGGATGGAAGCAACTACAGAGGGCATGCCTGAAGTTAATATGTAAATCAGCTGCATTAAAGCCCTTAGCTTTTTCAGTCATTTTAAGACTCCGATAGATTTTCACAGATTTTAGTTTAATTTTAAAATTGTAACCTTCTAAAGGATAAGATTCAAAAATGTGATTCCTTTTTAAAAGATAATACAATATACAATCATTTGAACATGTATCATTACAGGTTTTCAAGAATGTTAGACTAATAAAGTGACTACTCTAGAAGCTCCAAGGAAGGTCAGGATTGCTAAGCAAAGGCAGGCAATGGCAAACCGCCTCTGTTAGCTCTTGTCTTGAAAAGCCTCTGAGATCACCATAAGTTGGCTGTAACTTGGCAACACTTTCCAGCATCATTTTGGCAAAATTAACCCAGTACATTTAACTAAGGGAGATGGGTTTTTTTAATGCAAAATCCCCCAATCCTTCACAATATTTTGTAAATCATGAGTGAATGGCAGCTATGATGACATTTCTTCAAACCTCACTATGGTCTCAAGATAGGGAAGGCAAACTACAAAGATCAAAAAGAAGCCAACATTCTTGGCCTGGACTAGAACAGAATGAAGGAATATTAACATGGTCTGTGACACTGAGGGGCTTTCCCCACTGACAGAGTTGAACTGGTTTCTACCTAGTTTCTCCTCAGTGAATCCCCACTGCCACCGAGCTCAACATTGTTTTGTCTCAGCCTCCCCCCCACCCCCAAACTGCAACATCCTTGTCGCAGTTATGAACTACACCTTTCTGCCGGAACAAGGTCGATACCGCTTCGAAGCTTTGAAGTGGGGAAGCATTGAAACGACACCTCATCCATTCAACCAATCACGAGTCGCTTTTGTGGCATGCGCAGAACGGGAGAGTCATGGCGGGCAGAAAACGCATGTAACTGTAAACTGTAAAAACTGTAAAAAAAAGAACGCTCCTATTTCCCACAAGCTCCAATCACGATCAAGGAGCGAAAGAGGCACCAAGATGATCCTGCCCACTTAGCTTGGTTCCAGGGGGCCAACTCAGGGCGATTCCGCACGTAAGTAAAATTGGTTCGACCCAGTTCCCTGAGAAGGGTACTGACCTAGGTCGAAGCCATTGTTGTTCCCCACTGCAACCAGCTTGATCCCAGCTTGGAGGGCGGAATCATCCTGTGCCTCTTCGCCGCTCTGTTTCAATTGGCTACTGTTCTATGGCCATGTTCCGTCTATCCCCACACACGTTATAAAAAAAACTGCTACAGGAATGGAGGGATGAAGGTGGCGTTTCTTGATTGGCCAGCTGTATGCATGCCCGAAACACTCAACTGTGATTGGCTGAATGGGGGATTCCTGGCACCAGAGATTCTGCACTTTACTGGAATCTAGCTGAGTTCGAGCGTGGTTCCCTGAAAAAGTAGTAGTTCCCAACTGGAGTCGGAAATTTGACTGTTACACGGGGCGAAGCTGGTACAAAACCACATTGATCCCAGTGGTTGTGTGGAGCACTTAGGTCAAACGCAGCTTGAACTTAGGTTGATAACGCAAGTGCGGAATCGACCTCAGTTGCTGTGGGGACAGCCTGGAATCGCCCTCCACTGAAGGCAACCGAGTCGACCTTAGCTCCCTTCTGTAGTGGGGAAAGCCCCTGAGTGTCTCTTAGCTGTTTTGTATCCATACATGTGAGAGCCACATGTGAGAGCCACAGTGGCAAGGGTCTTCATATGCAATTGCACATTTCTCCTGTGCTACACCAAGTACACAAGTTAACAGTTGAATTCTGGATCAAGTTCAAGGTTCTGATGTTAACCTTTAAAGCCCTGAGCAATCTGAGGTCCTCATATCTATGAGATCACATCTCCTAATATCACACCCAGAGAGTGCTATGCTCCTCTGGAAGAAAACTCTTGAAAGTCCCCCGTCCAAGGGACATCCAGCTGGCTTCAACCAGAGCCAGGGCATTTTTAGCCCTGTTCCAGCCTGGTGGAGCTCTCTTGTCACCTGAGCCCTGTGGGATGTAGTGCAGTTTCTCAGGGCCTGTAAGACAAAGATATTCTGCCAGGCCTATGGTTGAGGCACCTACAGTTCTCCCATCTTGACTGGCCTCCCCTTCCCCCCAACTCCCTCCTCTTCCCCCCTCTTCCCTTTTTATTGAATAGGGTAGATTCTAGGGGATGGGAGAATTTTTAGCTGGTTTGTTTCTTATTATTTGATCTCCCTCCCACTGGAAACTTACTTGGAATTTTACTGTCACCAAAGTTTTTAAAATTTAATATTATTTGTTGGGTTTTAATTGATATTGGGCTGAATTTTATTGGATTATATTGTTGTTTGTAAGTCGCCCTGATCTCAGCCTTTGACTGGGCTAGGGTAGTATACAAGCCCAAAATAAAACAAAAGTAAAGTAAAGGCTTCTGCAGGAGGCAGAGTGAGTCACAAAATGGCTGCCAACTTAATATCAGCTTAATATCAGCAACACAGTACAGATCCTTATGCTGTGGTGGCAGATGCTGTCAAAACAACATTTTTAAAAAAAATCTGCACAGCCAATCAAATCTCCAATAGTCAATCAAAAGCTTTGCTGGGAAAAAGCCCTACCTGGCCCTGCCCACTTCTTTAAAATACTTCATGGTCTCCAGAAAAAGGACAGCAGTCTAAATGGTGCTCTTCCTCCAAGACCAGATGAGCCACATCTTCCCCCTTTCTAGATAAAGAATAGATATCTCAAACAAAGAAAAAGGGGGATGTGCAAATTTGTCCTAGTTGTAATCTAAAATTCTCTAGAGGCACCCCTATTTCTGGTAATCCATTAATATATAACATCAAAACGTCATGCATCCACCCTGGAAAGAAGACACCATGGAAAGCAGAGGCTATCACTACTTCACTCTGTTTAACAACAGCATGGGGTTTGTGCTATATAATTTCTACAGAGCAATAACCAACATTCCAGAGTCCATGCATCATCCCTTTGAATGATGTGCATATTCTGCATTCCCCATTCTGCAGGGAAGATTCCCATATCTTCAAATAGCGCTACTTCTTTCAGGACTGCACTGTATTTTTTAAAAGTAATGTATTTTTTAAAAGTAATGTAAGTTTCTCATAGAATTATTCATTTTCTTTCAGAACAGAAAGTGCATAATTTAGAATTAAAGTTCAAGGTGATGGGCTTCCCCAAGAACAGGTCTTTGTCCTGCGTTGTTCTTATGCCCATTTCATACACTTGGTGATTGTGTCAAACAATAACATTCATGTATGAATAAGTCATTCACTCACCATAAAACTCATGTATAATTTCATATCAGTGTGAAGGTGGGATCTACTTCACTCAACTGGCACTGTCCAATGTTCTTCACAAGCAGATTGTGCATAATCTTTCAGCTCCATTTAGTCTTCAAGGCCTCAGACTTATAGCACCACCAAAGGGTGGTGCAAGTCTGTTATAACCAATGGGGGTTTCTTGGTGGCAGGGAGGCATTTTTGTCTTTCAAGCCTCCCCGTTCTACCAGGAAGCCTTTTTGGGGTGGCAGCCTGGTATGGGTGCAGTACCATGACTTGCTGCACGACCTCTTGGATGGGGCTGCCCAGGAGAGAGACAGTGGGAGTGTGGCAAGCACTGAAATGCACCTTTTAGGATGCATTACCGTATATACTCGTGTATAAGTCGACCCGCATATAAGTCGAGGCACCTAATTTTACCACAAAAAACTGGGAAAACGTATTGACTCGCGTATAAGTCGAGGGTGGGAAATGCAGCATCAATTGAGGCATCAGTAGGTTAAATGTTTTTGAATATTTATTTCAAAGAAAAACAGTAAACTGGCTCTGTAAGTGGAAAAGAGGGTCAACAAGAACAATATGGTATCAACAATAACTTTAAAAGTACAAAAACCTTAGCTCAACCAGCAACCAAGCTAAAACCCAAGAGTTAAAATCCTTCAAAACTGGATTCCTCATCATCATCTGTATGTCCAAATGTAATCCATCTTAGATTTTAAGAGGGATATTATCAGAAATGAAAAATCTACTATTAGCGTCCATTGTAAACAATGGGGGATGGGGCATCCCCTTTGGGGGCCAATAACTTTGGATCCCCTGACCCAAACTTCACCAAACCTGGCTGGTATCATAAAGAGACTCTCCTGATGAGACCAGCCAGGTTTGGTGAAGTTTGGTTCAGAGGGTCCAAGGTTATGGACCCTCAAAAGGGTAGCCCCATCTACTAATAGCTCCCATTGAAAACAATGGGGAATGGGGGCACCTCCTTTGGGGGTCCATAACTTTGGACCCCCTGAACCAAACTTTACCAAACTTGGCTGGTACCATCAGGAGAGTCTTCCGAGGGTACCCTGAAATTTTGGTGCCTCTAGCATGAAAACTGCGCCCCCTGATGGCCGGCAAAGTAAAAACACACAAAAAAATTAATGACCCGCATATAAGTCGAGGGGAGCTTTTTCAGCATTAAAAATGTGCTGAAAAATTCGACTTATACATGAGTATATACGGTACTTCAAACAGCCACATGAAGATTAAAATCGCTTTGAATGAATTAAAGCAACATAGTAACCATTAAATCACAGTGTGCTTGATAACTGAATGCCCCCTTAAAACATTTGATCTTTGCGACACAGCCCTCAGTCTCTAAAAATTATATTGAGGGTTTTTTGTTTGTTTGTTTGTTTGTTTGTTCCAAGTTGAAACCCTGTATGCCTCTGCCAGTGAACAGGAAATGTATTAAGACTTTTATTTTAAAATAATCTGATTACTCAATAGATTCACAGAATGCTGGTGTACCCCAAAGAGATCTATATCATATTAACATACATGCCTATTCTACCTAAGTTGACTTATTAAAAAAGTTTAATTGCTTCTTACTCAGAGTTTTGTTGGAAAGGGAAAAGCAGATTTCACTGAATTTCAATTCTGAGAGACTCAGCCGTTATTGGATGTGATTGTCTTATATAAATGCTATCATTTATAGACCAGCACATGACTTTGCTAAATCTTCTAATACATGCACTTTAAATCCATGATGTGCAACAATTCTATCCCAAAAAATAATTGTTGCAAGCTCTGTTCTACTTGTTCTGGGATTTATTGTGGACATAAAGCCAATTATTCATAAATGATCCTTGATGGCTGAAAACTGTAAGATAGGTAGACTGTTTGCAGATTTATACAAGAGCGTAAAAACAACCCCTCAGGCTGACTGTGTAAAAACATGCTAAACAGTGATTTAAAGTTAAAACCTGCAACAGGAGGATGAGACCTACTGAAAACAAAATTGTCATGTTGATAGGGCTAGGATTACTTTGTGGACATGCTGCAACCAGCAAGCAGAAAAGGCATGTACCCCTCCACAGAGTGAAAAAAGGCAAAGCCACTGCATGCGAGAATGAAAAGTACTAGAAAAATTACAAACCAACCTTGTTGGTAAATGTGTCTTTCACCCACTTTTTTTTCACATTACAGAATCTAATATGGCCTCTCCCTCTCCCTGACCTGGCCAGCACCCAGCAGCTACCCCGTGCTGGGGCGCTGCTCACTAGTCAAGCTGCTCACTGCTGCTGCAGGCTGGCTCCCCACCCCCAGGGAGGCCAGGAAAGGCAGAAGCGTGCCTGCCACTGCAGCACCCACCTGGACCACCCACCACTGAGCCCCCCCAGACTCCCTGCAGGCTGGCTCCTGCCCTCTCCAGGCCCTGGGGAGGGCAAGAGCCAGTTGCAGGGAGGCCAGGGGGTGGGGCTCAATGCGGGGTGGTCCAGGCAGGCACCACAGCATCAGGCCAGCCCAGGAGCCAGCCTGCTGCCGTAGCGCCCATCCGTGCCCCACCCCTGAGCCCCGAGTTCCCCTGGCCTCCCTGCTGGCTTCCATAAGTGGGGTGCGGGGAGCGTGCAGAGCCGGTCATGCCCCCGGGCGCCATTTAGGCCTGGTATACCACTACTTTGGGGTGTTTGCCAATCAACCCTGTCTATCCTGAACAACCTTTCATATACCTGCCACACTAGTTGTGAGCCAACCAGTTTAGAACCAAGGCTATTCAACTGACAACACCATTCCACAGTGACTTCATGGTGCAGGCAAGGGCATAGCTGAAAAAAACCCAAAATTTCTGATCAGCCCTAAAATAGTGACCAGTTTGTCTCATGTTGCCTTTAAGTAGGATGAGTTTGTGGGTCAGCTGCAGTGAAAAATGCTTGGAAATGAGAAGGTACAGCTGCGTAAGTCAGTGTGGTATAGTGGTTAAAAGAAGTGGACTTTAATCCAGAGAACCAGGTTTGATTCCCCATTCCTCCACAGGAGTAGCGGACTCTAATCTGGTGCACCCAATTTGTTTCCTCACTGCACTCCATGAAGCCTGCTGAGTGACCTTGGGCCAGTCAGTTTTCTCAGAACTCTTTCAGCCCCTCCTACCTCGCAAGGTATCAGTTGTGGGGAGAGGAAGGTAAGGATTTTGTAAGCTACTTTGAGACTCTTTACAGGAGAGAAAAGTGGGGTATAAATCCAAACTCTCCTTCTCCTGACTGGGTGACCAATCTGTAACTGAATCAATAGTGCCCGATGCCTCATTTGAAGTCAGTAGGGCAGTGGTGGCGAACCTTTGGCACTCCAGAAGTTATGGACTACAATTCCCATCAATTCCCTACAATTCCCTGCTGATGGCAGGGGCTGATGGGAATTGTAGTCCATAACATCTGGAGTGCCAAAGGTTTGCCACCACAGCAGTAGGGCCTCAATGAAATGACCCACAACATTATCTGCCATGAATGTCTCCTGCTACCAAACCAATGGTGCTTTTTCACAATGACCAAGGCAACTCAGAACTTACCAGTCCACTTCTAATTTCTCCTTTTTAAAATAATATAACATGGCTCTTAATGCACATAATTAAGCTTTATTCTAGTTTATCAAAATGAAAGGGCAGTGCAAATTGTAGCGAACCTACAATTCAAAGAAACCAGAGATTTATCCAGTTTAAATGTAGTTCTTTAGTTATTATGCACAAACTTTCTGTTTTAAAAAGTAAAGCTTTTGTGTCCCTAGCACTTAGTAAAAGGTGTTTTTGTACCGGTTAGCACTTCAGATTCGTATACATTATAATGTTTTCATTTCTCAATTTAATAAATTACTGCATCCATTTAATTTATGTAAAATTCTCACCTAGCTATTTAAAACTTCCTAATTGCAATCACTGAAAATACTTTTAAAATGAGAATGAAGCAAAACCCAGCACAATTCAATTTAATTAACACACAAGATGGTCAACTTTTTTTTTACTTTAAAACAATCCAGCAAAATTTGGAAGAAGAATTTGAAACCCCCAAAATGTTGCTGAGTATTAATTAGGTTCAGAACAACTGTAATTAGCATGCCACAGAGTGTCTTAAAATTCAAGTACAGTGTGATCAGGATACCAGAAATCAGGACTGTATAAGTTGCTATATGTGGGCATATGTCCCTTTTACGGATATTGGAAGCCATGTTAATGGTGTGGTTGTTTCTATTATTTGTACTTCTGGAGAAGTTGAAAAAGAACTCTGGACAAATTGAAGCTCATGCCACTTAAAACATACTTGCGAGGTCAACCTAAACTCCATTCTTCACATAAGATCATTGAACACATCCAAATAAAAAGAAGGATTTAAGGAGGTGTTACTTTCTAATTAATTTCTGCCTAGGACAGAAATATAGCTCAAGGCCAGCACAAGTTATTTTTCTGTCCTAGATGAAAATTAATTTTGCTGCCCACACACCACATCATATGAAAGTGTGTAGGGATGAGTTGTATTCCTTTTGAAGGTTTCCCAAGTTGCATGTCTACCCCCACAAGAAAGTGAAGTGACAGCAAGGAGATAGAAGTGAACTGTTGCCCAGGCTGAGACAATCGTTTCCTTGACTGTTGTTCCAAGTACAGGGTACAGGGAAAGTACTGGGAAACTATGCTCTATTCTTGTGGGTTTTCCAGAACAGGTCACTACACCTGAAATTTAACACTCAAGTTATGGTCTACCTAGGCTGGTCTTATTTATTACTGTTCTATTCTGATTACCTTCTCCCCTGAAAGACCAAAGCCTTGGTTACTGATTATTTATAGAAAAGCAAGCCAATGCAGCTGCAAATAATGCTTTATTTTATCTTCATTTAGCCAGGAAGATTGCCCTTTAACCTTGCCTCAGCCAATATGGCCATTTGGATCTCTGTCACAATAGTCTTCAGAGTACATGGGTTTGCCTTTGACAGCACCTTGGAACCTCCAGCTATTACAGAATGCCATGACCTGGTTACTATAAAGAGTTAGGTAGAATGTGATTATTATATTAGTTATGCAGTTCTCTTCATTGGCCTGTCAGTTACCAAGTTTAATTAAGATACTGGTTATCACCTCATAGCCTTGGAGTTCCGTATATGGAGGACTGCCTCTCCTGTTCTGCTCAGCCATGACAGATTCAATCATCAGAGCAAAACCTTCTGAAAGTGCCACCCTGCAAATGGGCACGATTGACAGCTGCCTATACATGTGCATTCTCTATTGGGGGCCTTACCTTGTGTCATGGTCTGTCTGAGGAGGTCCAGAAGGCTTCCACACTTTTGTCATTCCACAAACTATGTAAAAGCATTTTTTTCAGGTTAACATTTTTATGAAGGTAACAGGGCTATGATATAATGCAGGAGTCTCCAACAAGGATCCCATGTTTGGTTGTTTAGTTGTTTGTTGAAGTGGGCAGAGCTCTTTTTCGGCACATATTCTGACGACCCATTGGAGATCTGATCAGCTGTCTAAATCAAAATAACATTGCTTTGGTGGTAGTTGCCACTAGTATTGGCTTTGTTCTCTCTCTCAGTCCTCTTTCCCAGTGTAGTGTTAAATTACTCTTCTTTCCTGCATTTGGACTTCCTCTGGATGTTTGTGTGGCTCCATCTCCCATTTTATGTATGACTTCACCTCTCACAGTAGCCATTTTATGATTATGTTCACAATCCTGTGTCAGAATTCCAAAAGTGCCCAGGGGCTTAGAAAGGTCAGGAACCCCTGGTATAATGGAATGGTTTAGGAAGATAAAAAGAACAGGGCTGTAGTCTATGCCACTATGTATGATATATTTGATCTGTTCGTGGTATGTATATTTGTATATTAATATTTGTATATTTATTTATATATTTATATATTTATATTTGTATATTTATATTTATATTTTCTTCATTGTTTGACATGTATGAAACTTTTTTGCATTGATTTTATTTAGTCCTGTTGCATTGTTTGTTGTATGTTTCATTGCTATTAGATTGCATTGTTTTCACCTATGCTATACCTTGCATCTCTATAATAAAGATAAGCTGTGAAATAATGAAATAAATAAATAAATATTAAGGTCATTTGCCACATGGTTATTTCTCTCCTTCCCTATTTGCAGTCTCACATCCTGATGTGTTAGTTCCATTAATAGTGTTTTCCAAAAGTACATGAGTGGTTATAATAATTCTGCAGCAGTTTTGCAAACTAAATGTCATATTAATGATTCTTCCCAATTCTGCTCAGTTTGTAGTTTGGTATAGCCCTTGACTCCAAAATCAGTCTTGTCCCTCTCCTCCAGATTTTCCAAAGGTAGCATACAGATACAGACTTTTTTTTTTGCAATGAATACATATATATTTCCGTTATGCAGTAGTCATGAAAATCTATATTTCCTTATCATAAGTTAATTCTTTCTGAACAAACCATGTTTAACTGCTCTCCAAATCCTGAGAACATTTCAATGAGTACAGTATGATCTGAATTATTATGTACTCAGAAATGATATATTTTGGTCTGTATTCTTGCAGTGTCGTCATAGTCATTAAAGTAATTCAGAATAGAAAAAGTAGACAATAGTGGCTCTTACCATTTTTCCTCCAAGGTCCTCAAAACTATTTCCTCTGTGTTGCTTCAATTGTATTTTAATCTGTATGCCACTTTCTCTTCCAAAGGTGCTTGAGGGACCTTACAGACATATATAATCAGAAAGTCTGCATATAGCAAATTAATGTTGAACTGACACCAGAAACTTACTAGCACACTGAGGTCATGGCCAGCATGTTCAACTGTGTCTGCAAGCAGAATGGTAGCCTGTGTAAATCCTTTGTCACAAATAAAATATGCATTCTGTAATTTGCACTAGATAGCAGTTTTGTGGTGGAATTTATACTAAGTGAAATTGCCATGTCCTTTTGCTTTCAGATTCTAGAAATACTTTTCTCCCATAGATTATCAGCATTTACCTAAGGAGATACAAATAAGGTATTCTTCTGTTCCTGGTGTGGAACTTTAATGATGGGGGAGGGGATTAAAAGTGAATCATTTCCCATTATGGTATCTCCACACTAGAAACGGCTGCATTTGTTGAATTGCTTCCAATAAACCCATGCCAATTTTGATAGGTAGAGAAACTGAAAATATGTAAGCAGCCTTACTGGATAGCTAACCTGCTGGTCCATTCTATCACTGAAGCTTGTGTAAATGCAAAGCTTAAATGTACACACATCCAGCAAACACCTGGAATCCTATCTAGGGAAAATGAATGTTCTTTGTTGCCTGTTCTATCTTTGCCCATGTGTGCACTTGTGGTCTTTGTTGCATTGAGCATAAATTCCCTCTGGGTCAGATTCTCAGTTATGCACATATTTTCCCCTCTTTGGAACTCACTGCGCTCTCAGGTCAGAGAATCTCCATGGTTTCTGAAACCTGTTAAAGTGCAATGTTTCCTCTCCCTTCATGGGGAAAAGGAAAGGAATTGGAATTTTGCTTTCTTTGGGTTTTCTTGCTCCTTCTGCCTTATCCTGCCCAATCAATTTCTCCTACTCTTCTGGCTACCATTTTGAAAGATCAAAAATGTCTTTCTTTCTTTCCTTATAGTTTATCACTGGCATTGTAGACCCAGAAACTGACTGAAATTGATCAAGTCTAGCAAATTATTACTTGACCAAAAATGGCAATCCAAAAAAGGGGGAATTTTTATTCCCCTGCCTTGGTTTCCATACAGCAGCAAGAGTTTGACTTTATAAAGCTCTAAAAGGAGTTTTCAGAAGGGGACTCTTTCAACATATTAGGTATATTAAGCAGGAAAATGAATCAAAATATAGTGTGTTTGTGCACATGTATGTATGGGTGGATGTGAAACCAGAAAGCAAAAGTAATTGTCATTTTAAGGGTGAGCTTGAGTAGAGACACTTTATAGCAGGAAAATCCATGTGCACACACAAAAAAATAGGGGAGCCTCACAGCGAAGCAAACAACTACAGGGTAAATAGTGCATGTATAAATGGTCTTTATTTTCCCTGGAAAGTTTGAGCTTCTAAAGATAAAGAAAAGGAAACAAAGTTGAAAATGAAATTAACACTATTTTGGCAAAAAAAAATGAGTATGCTTGTGCGTGTTTGTGAAAAAGAGAAAAGTGTTCCGAGTCCAAAGAGTCTGTTAGGCCAGCATGTCAGTTTTTCTGAAGATTTTTCTAGATTTGCAAAAGGATGACAATGTCCATTTTATTATCTTCATTCAAGGAATCTCCAGAGGTTGTTTGTGGGGTTAAACTCCTGATGAGAGCATCCTGCCAATAAAGCCAGCTAGGGGTTCCAGGAGTTCCAGGTCAAATCAAGTCTGAACTCACCCTAGAGGTTAAAAAAAAAACTAAACTGAGATTATGGTACCTTGGCCAAATCATAAGAAGAGGAGACTCACTGGAAAAGACAATAATGCCAGGGAAAGTTGAAGGCAGCAGGAAAAGAGGAAAAACCATCATGAAATGGATTGCCTCCATAAAGAAAGCCACAGACCACTTGCAAGACCTGAGCAAGGCTGTACACTGCAGGAGTTGTAGCGTACACTGATTCACAGGTTCTCCAGAAGTCAGAAGCAACTTGACGGCACCTAATACACGCACAATTTCTAAACAAGGGAGACACCCAATTATCATCTTTGACATGTAAACAGTCTCCAAGGGGTGTCCTATCCATGGGAGTTACTGAAAGAGGCAATGCAGCAGAAGCACTGTTCCTCTGGGTGTTTTTTCCCCTCCTTCCTTCAAATGGGTTCTGCCAGGACACCTTCCATCTGTGGAGAACCAGGCTGCAGAGAAGGAAGCCCAAACCCAGCCTGGTTCTCCACAGATGGAAGATGCCCTGGCAGGATCAGCATTTGACAGAGGTGCCACTGGAGCAGCCAAGTCAACCTGTTAAACAGCAGGCACTGCTTCACTTCCTTCCTCACTAGTGCAGGTGCAGCGAGAGAGAGCACTGCGATGCATGGACCCTTGGAAATCCAGAAGCATTTTCCCCTTGAAAATCCCAGGCTCCGCTTACAGTTGTTGGAGGCTTGTTTTGCCTTTTTTTTCCTAAAGGGGTATCCCTAAGCTTGCAACAGGGTGGAGTTGATTAAAGTTCAGGAGGATTTTTTTTGCTTCTTCTCTCTCCACCGCCCCCTCCCTTGAGTGAAGATCAAGCTCTGCGTTTTCAGACATCACACACACACACACACAAACAGCAAATGGGCGGCTGCTTCCTTTGTTTTGGTTAATTTTGAGCGGGCGGGACATTCCCGTTGTCTTGTCAGTTAGCCTGATTTGATAGTGTGTGTGTGTGCGTGTGTGTGCGTGCGTGTGTGAGTGAGTGCTTTCGCCTGCCCTCAGCAATCAGGCTTTCGACTCACGAGGCTTTGATTGTAAGGAGTTGCCTTATTTGCATTGATGAGGATGAGCCAGCTGCTGGAGCAGACAGAACTGCACCTGACACAATCAGGGAGTTCAAGATTAGCACAGGGAATCAGGAATCCACCCCACTCTATGGCAATCTCAGCCTTATATTAGACTCACTCATGCAAAATGACCCAAATTTGCAACGAGCACAATTAGCAAGCCCAAATGCATGTTAATTTCGGAGCTGACATTTCCTTGCCTTTTACTTATTAAATATAATGATTATGTGCAGTTTACTAGACAAGGCTGGGGGAGAATTCCCCTCGCCCCCCGCCCTTTCCCTGGACATATGAACTAAATTTCCCACTTCGATTTAGCAAGGTACTGAGTTAAACGCCTTTCCGAGAATGGTGTCTGGAAGCAGATTGCCAGAATGAGGCATCTTGGAAGAACCTCCAAAAGGAGAAACGGTTTCTGGGAGAGTCTTCCTGTCCTCCCCCACCCCTAATATTTATAGAGACATTTGCCACAGTTTTCACCTTAGAAGACTGTATTAGCAGAAGTTATTCTGGTTATGTTCATATCCACTCCTCCACCCCCATCCCGAAATCCAGAATGAGGGGGTTACTGGTGAGGTGAAGTTCCCCTATGTTCTTAATGACAATTGGTTTTGAAATATTCACCTACGATTTAGGGAGATGGGGGGGGGGATATTGGGAAAACCGAATAAGTGTTAATTTCAAGCCAAAAGCACGCAGTTGAAAAGGGAACGCTCCCATTGGAGAACAGAAAATTTAATGAGCTTTTAATGGAATGCAATGCTCGGAGTAGTAAATTATTTGTTAGTTGACGATGCAATCAGCATGCTGATTAAGGTTGCTGAGGGGTTTTTGCCTCCCCCCTTAAACATTAACTGAATGAAAACGGGTTGTAGTCTTTGTTGTTCTGCTTGGGGGGCTTTCGGGAAGCAAATGGACTTTCAGAACAGAGATTGTCAATAAAAGGTGAGTGCACTTCAGGTGTCATTTGAATCTGATGATAAAATACTTCTGATAAATATTTAAAAGCGTTTGCAATCCACAGTATTCTTGGCTGGTGTCTTGTGAAAACCCTGGTTAGAGGAGAACGAGGCCTTAGGAAGGCCTTGCGACCAGATTCTTTCCCTAGATAAATCTGGCTTCATTTTTTTCTTTAAAAAAGGAACTTTCAGAATCTTAGTTTAAATAGTGATTTGTCTACTCTAGATAAAGGCATTCAAACGTAAACCTGCTGTGTGATTTAAAGACTTTCCATAAGATTGGGAACAAGCAATGTTAAATATTCTTGAGTCAGACAAGCATGAAAACGAATTTTAGAAAGATGTCAAGAATTAGTTTAAAGGCTGCCAATTCATTTTATAGGAGGATTCGATTTAATTTTATTGGGGAGTGGGGGAGGGGCTTCTATAGACGTCCTGTGATTCTCTGTTTCTTCCAAAATCCTTCAACTCCTGAAGCGACCTGTATGAGGCATGTAGGTCTATTCAAGGTGTTGGTCTTGCCTTGCCTAGGTGTGAAGATTTACGGCGGACAGAACGGCACTTATTTTTTATTTACACAAATGACAGGCACGGGGTTTGCATGTTGCCTTAACGACAACAAAGTCCTTCTTGTATAAATCCCCATTAGCCGAATCATCCCGTTAAGCCCCTGACAATGATCAGATAGCTACAAAATCCGATAAATAACTATCTCTGTGTTTTAACCATTGCTATTGATGACCCAAGAGGTTAAACGGCTTTGAATGGCATTTGACTTCTGACCTCATATAAATGTTATCTTATCAGTTCCTGCTTGTTAGCTTGTATGGGGTGCTTGTCCCTGATGGCTTTTAGATAAAGGAGGTTTTATTATATTTTCTATTAGGACTGAACTGTCGGCTTTGTTTTCGTCCGTAGTGTCAGCCCCCCAAGTAACCTTTTCACCTCCCTCTTTTATTGAGGGTTTTTTTTAAAAAAAAAAACACTGTTTACAGTTCCTACCTACCTTTTTAGAAAAGCAAGTTCACTCGTTTGGGTGTATTAATATGAATTTAGTTTTTCTCTTCCTCCAGGAATGGTATTTCAGGACTACCTTCTCCTCAACACTCACAAAAATATATTTACAGATGCATCTTAATTGTAGGCTTAAAGGAGGGTGAGATGACTTTCTCAGATCAGCTATGCAAATTTATGGGGGGGGGGAAGCGATACTATTAAAGCTTCTACCCTTTTTAGAAAGAGAGAGGTGATGTAATCTCACCGGATATATTCCTTTATTCGGGCTTCTATTGCACAGCTCGGATCTCTTACACTCCTACATTTGATTGTTTGCCGTATCAACCCCATACAGAGGCGTGGAGAGAGACTCACATAATGAGGGATGTCTACAGTATTGCATCTTTTCACGTACACTTGTGGAAAATATATAGTCAATGTCAATACATGTTATTTATAACTCCAGACCTTTTAGGGCAGGCAACTCTCCCCCCCCCCCCGTTTTGATTTCTTAATGCATTTCTGAACAATGTCTTTAAATTAGTTTTTTTGTATGGAGAAATTAGGATGCAATCAGAAGCAGAGGCTGAAAAGGCAGCCATCTTGAGGGTGTCATTTTTTCTTCACTCTCTTCTTACATTCTCTCTTTTCCTTATGATCCCCCCCCCCCCACACACACACACACATTAATTCGCCCGGAAGACATTAGTCCATATCAGGCATTTTGTCCTCATAGCAAATCTGCCCTTTACTACATTAGGAAATCCTGGTAGCTCTGCAAAATTCTGCAGTTGCTTTAATTTTGAGAGACAGCATGGAGCTTTCCTGATTTGGACTGAGATTTATAAGTAAATCTGTAATGAGAACATCCCAAAATCTGACAAGCCATTTTGAGTGTTCTACAGACGTCAGATGTCCACCTATAAGACAAGAGTGGCCAAAGAGGGCAAATACTTTATTCTTCCAAAGTCCTGAGGTCGTTAAGCATTATTAATCCGCTCCTTGCTTCTGTTAAACAAGGAGCAGACCATACTCTTTTAATATAGATCATACTAGGGAATTTTATGTCCATATGTGCTTATTCAGATATACCTTTCACTGACTTCTGTGATACCTGATAGCATATTTAGGATGACAGCTCTGACCTCGTTCCCTTTACCTTTACAGTTAAACTGCTTGTGTTCCATTGCTGGAAAAAATTAAGTGGAAACACTTGAAACTATACTTAAGAGAAAAAAGAGAGAGGTAATTTCATGCCAGCCAGCCTGTGGTTACGGTATATAGATGCCAGAGTACTTTTTTCATATTTCCTAATCAGGATGCAAAATGCCAAATCTTAGTTTTGCCGGTATAGTGCATGAATGAACTAAAACCACAACAGTAATCGATGCTCAGCTATCCATTGGGACACCGACAGTATCAGATGCTTCTTGGGAATCAGACCTTGTAAAACAACGAAGAAAGACACTTCCCTTTTAAAAGAGCAGGCTAAAGCGGATACTTTGGGGTGGGGGGGATATTAAATATTTGGTTTAGTTCTTCCTGTCACTTCTCTTCCAGTGTGCTGTTCGAGGACTTAGAAAAAAACGGATCTTTTACGTTTAAAACATAACTTTACCGAACAGAGATACTAGTTGGGAAGGAGAAAATGGGGAATCCACTTATTCTGTAGCTCCCTCCTCAGTGTGGATGGAAAACGCGTTTTAAAGGATTTTAACTATCCGGTGAAAGTAAGAAGATGAGCAATTCGAAGAAGCTTTTGGTGACAATATTGAATAAGTGGCTTTAGCTATATAACCCCATGTCTGATCACAAATACATAACCAGGCATACATAACCTTCTTACAAGTTCACTTAGCACCTCAGAGTTAAAGTGCTTTTCTTTGTAGATTGTAAATACACACACACACAAATACATAAACTGGGACGAACAATTCAGATCTTCATCATATGATGCTCGTCTCGAAAGAGACGCTTCTGTTTATTTTGTGGCTGCTGTGTTGTAAACACGGGTTTCCCGCACGCGGAATGCCCTGGATTTTCATTCAGCCACACCCTAATTTGCTAATTTCCGTGTCAAACTCTCCTCCGTCCCCGTCCCTTGAGTGAGGCGAGATCCCCCCCCCCTTCGCACGGATTAATTTCCTGGTTTCGAGAGATAATTAACTCATTCTTCGTCTTTTGTGGGACGTTTCTCACCAAGCTGCCCTTCCCACCCGCCCTCCCTCCCTTTCTGATGTTCTCATGTTTTAATTCTAAATGGTGGAAATAAAATGGCCCAAATCCCATCCCGCGCAACTTCCTACCCACCCCTTCCCCCCCGCACTTCGGGCATGAGGAAGATTAGCTACACTCCTGCCCTCTGGTGCAAAGTGACCCTAAATCAGATCCCGGTGGGTTCTCAGGTCTTTAAAAAAAGGTAGCTCCAGACTCCCGTAAATCTTCGCCTGGGCTTTGTTTGGGTTTGGGGTGAGGAGGTTGAAGGGCTCGTTTTTACTCTTTGCAGGGTTCAAGCTGTTGCTACTGGCTTGGGACCGCCTGTCGTGGCTGGTACCTTTCTGGGCCAGCTACCGGCACTGCGCATTTACGCCAAAGGGGGAAAGGATGGAGTCTAGGCAAGGTCCAATCCGGTATCTTTCATGCTCTGGTCCAAAGGCCCAAGCGAGCCTGCGATGCCGTGCTGGGCCAAGCTCTGGCGGGAGGCGGGCGCACCGCTAACTGGGAAGCCACAAAGGCCTCCATTCATCCATCGGCAGGCTTGGCCAAAGGGGCCGGCTGGAGATTTGCAGCCTGTCCTGGCATTTGGCGAGAGCAAGAGTGACAACTTATTGGAAGTTCTCAAGGAATCATTTATGTTTCACACTCCACTAGGCAGCTGATTCGAGATTGTCTGTTAGCATAACAAAAGCTCCGAGCCTGTGAACTTCAGAAACCTTTCGACCTCTGAGCTGCTGGCATGAATAGCCCCCAGCCCTGCCTATAGAGCTCTCCCAAAGCTCCCCTGTTCGTGGTTAAATTGTTAATCAGGGTAATTTAATATAGTTTTCAATATGCCTCATCTCTTATTGGGAACGGTATTCACGGATTTCCCTCCCTCCCTCTCGCATTTTTTTTCCAAGGTTCTTTTTTAATTCAAGTGCGAGCGGGGCAGCTGCAGACGGGACGAGCCCCCCTCCCGGCCCTCCTTGAGCGGCAGCACACAAGAGCAGCGGCGAGAGGGAGTAGGGGGAAATGCATTCACACAGAGCGACAGCCCTTTCCCTTGCACTCCAACCTGAACCTGAAATCCCAGACTGTTTACCCCCCTACACACACACGCCCCCCCCCCACTCCCTGTCTCTCAGACTAAACAATTAAAAAAAAACCCAGGAGCCTACCAGGCCACCCCCTCCCAGTGCACCCAGCACCACCAAGAGGACAGCGACCAGAGACAGGCACAGGGGCGCAACCTGCCCACCGTTTTTCTGCCACGCCGCTTCAGATTGACGTTCACTAGCCTATGGTTTTTCTCTCCCAGTGTTCCCCCCTACCTTTCTTTTAATTTAACAATCTTTTGGAAAAGAAATCAAGCGAGGAAAAAAAAACCCCTTCAGGTTTTCTCAGAGTTGTGAATGATCTCCGAGGAGATTTCTTGCAAACTTAGAGATCTTAAGGAAAAAGTCAACAGTGGGCCGCTCCGCACGGATGCTTGGTGGCTCTTTTTAATTACAGTTTAAGCCTCTCCCGTTCCTACAACTAATTGTGAGAAGCTTCTGAGAGAAAGATACCCAGAGGCTAGTTTTATTCCATCTGCCATACCCGCAGAGGGAGCACTGGGGAATGGGGCACCATGGGGCAATTGTTTGCTTTCAGAAGTTTGTGTGGATTTGGATCACTTTTGGGCCTGTTGGCTAAGATCATCTGCAGTGTAGTGTGTTTTTAAAGTGCTATTGGACAGACCACGTAAACATCTTAACATTCTGAGACTGTTAAAAAAATACTTTCTTACTTATATCAGCAGCTTGCTATTAGTCCAGACAGTCCTAATCTTGTGTAAGTGCAACAGAAAGCTTTAGGAGGAATAGCAATATGAATCAAGGTCTTTCTGGCTAATATTTACCCCCCACACACACACACTCACACATTTGTGATATTTAGGATTTAATATGTTTGTTTGCACTAATCCTCCTCTACTTAACCACTAGCAGTGCAATACTGTGCAGACTTACCCTGGTCTAAGCCCATTGAATTGAATGGGCTCAGACTAGAGTAACTGTTCTTATGGTTGCACTGTAAATCTGTAACAGATTAATCTCTGGCTTGAAACCCTTTTGTTCCCAGGTATGGTGGGAAGGGCACATGATTAATCAGCCTTGACGAAACTGAGGAAGACCAGGTTTCAATGCTTTCTACTAAATTTGATGATCAAAGTTAGAGCATCTGTTTAGTCCATAGAAGGTCCCAGGCTCAGTCCTGGCATCTTCAATTAAATGGATCTGGTACTAAGTGATATGAAAGACATCAAGGTCCTTTTCAGGGTCTCTGTTAGTCAGAGTAGGCTAAACTGACCTTGATAGACCAATTGGTCTGACTGAGCATAAGACAGCTTCATGCATCAGGATGGGAGGCCTTATAACAGGCCCATAGCAAGAACATTTTCAGTGTGTGTGTGTGTGTGCATGTACACAAATGAGTACAGTGTGGTCAGTCCATCGTTATTTATTTTCTTTATTCTTTATTTATTTGTGCTTTGTTCTTTATGTACCAGTGTATACATGGTAAAAAGCAACGTAATTGAATAGTGTGAGAGCTAATAAGAAATGTAATAAATTACAAAAATTAGAAAAATGGGAAAAAAAGTTTCAGACATCCTATGTCCCCCACCCCCAGGCTTTTAAAATTAAGACATTTCAGTTCTGCTAACTGCTAATTCTGTTCTAACCAGTTGCACAGAGAATTTGCATTTGCAAGATTTATGATAGGATTCACATTTTTTTACCTTAGCTCGTTCCTTTTTTAAATAGAGAATTTACACTTGAAAGACTCACACCAACCCTAGTGCTGATTGGAGGGGAATGGCAAATGATTGATGGGGTGCATCCCCTCTTGCTCCACTATGGCTACTGGTCTGCCTCATAGTTATCCTATGTAAGTCCACTTTGAGTTTAATCATTAAAGAATGGTAGGTGTGTGATGGATAGGAGGCTGTCCTGCTCCAAAGGGAAAATCAGCCAATCAGATGAGCCCCTAGAAATGCTGCTCCAGCATCCACTCACCTTTGAGAAGCAGGATGAGATGTTGGAGGGAACAGAGGAGAAGGGGGAATTGAGTCAAAGAGAGATCAGTGACAGCTCAGGTCTGGCTTAGGAAAAAGAGCAGATGGATTGAAGGCTAGCTCTGCCTGGTAGTGTGTCAGAGTGGTTTAGTTCTATCTCTGGGAGAGAAGAGAGTACTCGATTGTTAGGCCTGTCTCTGGTGATGAGCAGGCCTTGTATCATTTAGTCTGACTCTGGGGAAGGGGCAGACTGTTGTGAGTGGAATCCATGTGTGAGGGGATCCAGCTTAGTGGCTAGTCACTAAACGTCTGTTGTGCCTGAAACCATTGCTGAAAAGCTTACCTACTCTCCAAAGTCATACCCTTGTTAAATATTTATTCCATGGCCAGGTTTCTACTTTGTCTACTGGAGACCTGTGCTGCTGGTTTAAACCAACCTTTAAACCAACCTTTAAAAACAACCTTTCAAAATAAATATTAGCTGTTTATATTAATCCAGCCTCAGCGATCTTGATAATCACGTTGTACACCAAAAAACTTTCCTCATAAAAGTGAACCCAAAAGCTATACACTACATGAACCCGTAGAACACTTAGAAACTGAGGAAAAGGTTTATAGTTCAAAATGAACCTAGAAATCTTAGGAGGCAGTGTGCAGCCCCTCAGTAGGAAAAAGATGTTAATCACAGTAGGATACAATATACAATAATTGTTGATGTGTCTCCTTGTTCTTTGTGATCTCTTCAGAAGCCTTTCTATTGGTTTCATTTTCAAAGGCAGTGTCTAGGTCTGTAGCCTGTACATTGATGATGCTGATGTCATGGACCCATCAAACTTCCTTGGGAATTTTAGGTATGTTGCAAAAATATTGTAGGAGCCACAATGTTCTGTATTTATTTTCTTCTCATGTATTGCCAGTTCTAGATCACCTATTTTATCTGGGTCCCCCCTCCTCTTAATTAGTGTAGTTTTTAATTTGTTCTTGTAAATCACCTTGGTTGAGTATCTTGTTTAATATTGCAGAGAGATGGTACAAAACAACAAAACATTATAAGTTAATTTAAAAACCCCATGTTTATCCCAATCATTTTGATATTAAAGTCTATTGTTCGAATCTTTGTTGTCCTGTTTTACAAAGCTTTATTTTTAACTTCCTTGCATCATGTGAACAGAGGATATCTTTGGCGGCAGGGAAAGTATTTTATCTTGGCTATTCCTTGGACAATACCTTACAACAACCAGTACTTGGCTTTAGGATTTGCTTTTAGTTTTGTGAAAGAGGCCTGGTCCATTTTTTCCCCATTTGTTTCAGTTCTCTGGAATGAAAAATTAATATGATGCCTTGTATACCAGCCAGGCCATGCCCCATTTATTTATTTAGAACATTTCTAACCCACCTTTTTGCTTACTGTAAAGGTGGCTAATGGTTAAAAATTTGAACACTATAATAAGACAACAAAACCAGTAAAAATCAGATATAAGAATTCAGTGGTAAATTCCAGGATGTCAGAAGAAGTGTAGAATTATGTAAATTTTATGGATGCTCAGATCTGCTAAAATATGGTAATCAGAATTAAGACTGCAATCTTGGGAGTAATCCCCAATGAACATAGTGTTCTGTGGTTCTGAGTAAACATGCTTAAAATTGGGCTGTAGATTTTCTTTCTTAAACTTGAAAGTTGTGAGGGACACTAGTCAGAACCTGTGGTCTTAGAAATTATTGATAGTATTTTTTGCCAGTAATTTATTTATTCATTTAAAATATTTCTATTCTATCCACTAACTTGCAGGAGTCTCAAAGCAGGTAGGAATTGAATTGGCTTTTAATTCAGTAATTGTTTTGTTGATTCCAATAAAATGTACTTATTTAAATCCTAAATGTATTTTAGGACTGGAACCTTCTGTGTTGTTTTATGAAATCCCAAGAATGACCCAGGATCATAAAGTTTTAAAATTATGTTATTGATCATGCAGAAATTACTTAGTATTTTCAGGTTGGAGGTGAGTCAGATCTACACATAGTGTCAAGCCCTGTTTTGTAATATGCTATGCTTATTAATTGTTCTAGAAAAGATTTTCAATCATTATGGTAGAGGCCATTTTTAAAATTTCTTGTTTTTAAAGATTACACTAAAAGAATAACTTGCAACTCAAGGCTATTGTTGAAAATGTTCTGTTCGATACTCTTGATCATCAGTTTTCTAAAGACTGCATCTTAAACCTATACAGTGTTGAGTGTTCTTAAGGAAATCCCAGAAAAGTGGAGAACCTAATTTTAACTTCAAAATTACATTTACCATTTTTCTGTTCCTTTGCTTATTATCACTTGTCCTTTTCATTAAAGTTTTTTCTTCATTAGAATTTATGATCCATGTCCATCATTGCACTTTGAGTTTGTTACATTTTCTTTGGGAGGTTAATAAAAAAATGGGGGGGGGGTGTAGTCTAAAAAGTGCGTAGTTTAAAAGGATCTATTCATATTTTATATGAAATCCCAAGAATGGGATTTCAGCAGGTCAATTAAGCAACTGAGCAAAGTATTTTTGGGTGGGGAGGTTAATAGATATTGTGAGATTTCTCTAGAAATTAATCAGCTGCATAGCTGCATGTTTGTTTTCACTGTATAAATGATGCTTACATATTGGTGTGTTCTCAGTTCCATATCAGCTGTACAGTTTGGGCCTGTTGGGTATGAAAGTGGGTGTATATGTATTGTTTGTGATGGTGTTTGACAGAGAGAATGGATGCAGACACCAGAACAATTGTATTACAATCCTTCCGGGAATGCCAACACCAAATTTAGCCAGACTGATGGGGTACTGTCTAGACGGTCCCTTTTGTGTATCAGCTGTTTTCCCCCACTGCTTTATTGTAAAGCCTGAATGTATGACATAAAACTTGCATATGGATTCTAAACATAAGTATCCTTGTAATCAAGTGCTGCTTTAAAAAAATCTTCATTGATATTAAGCACTCTTCTCACACTCTCTTCTCACAGTGTTGTGTGTTTATATATTATACATGTAGCATGCACATGATACCTGTAATAAAAAGTGTCTGTGTCTGTAATTAAAATGAGATCTGTTAGAATTTAGAAGATAATGTCAAAAAGGTGATATATGAGGAGGACTTGCTGATCATTAATGTTGCTTTGATTTCTCCTAGTGAAAAGTATGCTAAAGGTCAAAACGATTCCCTTATCCTAAGCCTAAATAAAATCATGCCTGTCCATAACATTAACAATGAAGTAGGAAAAAGGCCTGATTTACAGCATGTATTTGTTAGATTTTTATATGTTAAAGGAACAAGCAATGTGACAACATAACATGGGGGGGGGGGGATACCAAAATTCTTACTTTGAATAAATTTTACTGATATGCATTTATGAATTCAACACAGGATATTAATATATATGTGGGAATATTTTTTAAAAAACATTTTGCTCTGCTTCTCTGCAACATTCAGTCCAACCAAGGCTCCCGCAGTTCAGGACAGGGTCAGTTTCCTTTGAAAGAGAGAGTATTAAAGACCACTCATGCCTGTAATAATCAGTTCACTTACAAATGTAAAAGCTGAGAAGGTCTTACAGATCTGTGACAAGTACAGGCAGTGCTACCTCACAAGCAATTCCACTTTAGTCCCTCCCAATTTCCTTTTGGCTTAGGAAAATGGGAATGATTCAAGTCTAACTCTGAATCATTCAGTATGGAAGGTTGATGCATGTCACCTGCAGTGATCCATTATGTTAGTCCAGAAGCCTAGTCCATTTCTCTTCAGAATTTCATAAAATGATTGCTCAGAGTGGTGTACATGGCATTACCCCATTTGTACTCACAGCTATGTTAGGCTAAGAGTGAGTGACTGGGCTAAGGACCTAGGCATTCTTCATGGGGATTTAATCCCCCAGGCTTCTTTTGACCAAGTCCTATACTACTCCAGCTGCTCTCACTGATAACATAGGGCTTTGGTCAAGCTGATCTTAATTGGCAGCTCTTTGACTAAGGTGCTGCCAAGTTCTAGATGGGGTAGAATTCTACATTGTACTGGAGGTTTTATCAACAGTGGAGGCAACAACTAGCTATTCATGTCACTATGGTGAAGAGAAAATAGAAGATGATGATCCACCATCATGTACCTGCAGAAACTGTTGCATCCTAAAATAAGATGTTTCTATCTCTTTTCTTAATTTTTAAAAACCTCTTGTTTAGTCCTCCTCCTGATTGGTTGGGTGAATAGAAGGATCCATTCGATTGGCTTTTCCTGCATTTAATAATTTGCTTTAGTGGTATGGGATCTTACTATGATGAAACAGTTCCTTTGCCTACTGGTAAGCATAAACAGGGCTATTGTTCTCTGAGAGCAGATATTCCGTTGCAGACACCTTTGTCGAGAGCTAGTACAAAAGCAGTCTTCAGTAAAACAAACATGAACCTAGTACAGATTAGCTCCTAGTGAACTATAGTTCAGATCCTGGGGAGGATCACTCCATGGGTACCTCCATGCTTTTATCCAATAATATTTTTCATTGCTGCTTTCAGATTAGTGAAAGAATGAACTCTACTTTTCAGTCAAAAGACATTGCTTTTGTAGGTCACAGCTGAGGTTACCCGTAGGGAAGGAAATTCTACAGTTTGAAGAAACTTGCATTTGGCTTTCTGTATTACATATGACCTATGGATAAATATAGGACTTCATGTTTCAAAGTTATGATTCTCTATCCCACCCTCTTCCTCAGGGGTTAGCAGGAAACCCCCCTGCTGTGGACAATTAGGATCTTAGCCATTTTTGTGAGAAGTGAAGAAAACCCAGTTTATTCTTACCATACTGAACAGGAAAAGGTATGTGCACCAACAGAGTGATTTACAGTATATTCTGACATTTCAGGGAACTTAACTCGTGGTGTGGGGGGAGGTGAATTATAGCTGCAATTTGGGGCTGAGAATAAAAACTGAAGTACATTGGTGAAATAGGTGAGGAGATCTGTGAAAGGGTCAATGTGATTATGTAGGGGAGTGTCCAAGGGAAAACCACTGTGTGGATCTTCCATTCTGCAGAGTAAAGGAAGAGAAACCATATATTTAAAATGATGTTGAGGCCTGGGTCGCCTATTTGTTTTTCTGACAAGATGAAACGGGGTTTTGGTGAAGGACTTCCATTATACTAACACCACTACTTTGATATAAAATGTAACATTTTGTGGGATGTGACACAGCATAAGAAACAATGCTTTTAAAAAATTGTTTTGTATTTGTTTGCCCCTTTCCTTATAGTCTGACTGGAGTTTTACCAAACACATTCGAAACAAAACAGTGATAAGGACTGTGGTTCAGTGGGAAGGACTCTGGCTCAGTGGTATAGCATTTGTGTTGCATGTTAGAAGATCTCAGATTCAGTCCCTGGCAGCTCCTGCTAAAATGAGCCATGCAGTAGAAGAAGAGTTTGGATTTATGCTCCGCTTTTCTGAACCGTAAGGAGTCACAAAATAGCTGACAAACTCCTTCCCTTCCTCTCCCCACAAAAGACACTTTGTGAGGTAGGTGGGGCTGATAGAATTCTGAGAGAAATGTGTGTAACCCAAGGTCACCCAGCAGGCTTGTGTGTAGAAGTGGGGAAACAACCTGAATCATCAGATTAGTGTCTGCAGTTCATTTGGAGGAGTGGGGAATCAAACCACTCTTAATCAATCCACCATGTTGGCTGTGAAAGACTCTGTCTGAGATCCTGAAAAGCCACTGCTAGTCTGATGAGATAATACTGATCTTGATGGACCAATGGTCTGATTCAATATAAGACAGCTTCATGTATTCAATGCATGCTTTGAATATAAACGGTTCAAGGTTCAGCTCAGCACTTTCTATAGAAAGGTCTAAGACAGGGGTAGGGAACCTGCGGCTCTCCAGATGTTCAGGAACTACAATTCCCATCAGCCCCTGCCAGCATGCCCAATTGGCCATGCTGACTGGGGCTGATGGGAATTGTAGTTCCTGAACATCTGGAGAGCCGCAGGTTCCCTACCCCTGGTCTAAGGTAAAAAACATTGGAATCCTCTTTTCTGTGCCCAAGAGTCACTACCAGTCACATTAGACAATACTGAGCTAGATGAACCAGTGGTCTATTTTGGAATAGGGCAGCCTCATATATCTATCTATATATACAAAAAGCTAACCATCCGCTTGTTGGTGACTCCCTAACGCCGGAACAGCTGGACGGATCGCCCCCAAATTTTCACAGGACGTCCCTCCCTGTCGCGGGCAGGTAATCGGACCTTCAAATTGCCAAAAGTCCATACCTGAGCCAGGTAAAACGTCTTTTTCCTGGCACACCAGGCCATGAAGCTGGATGTGTTTAACTGTCACCCTTAGAATGTTTGTGCAACATGTCTGTCTGTGGCCTGAGGGATTGGTATGAGGGCTTAGAATGTTCATGCAGATGGGCAGAGATGAGCAGTGAAAACAGTAAATAGGTAATACGAGTGGAAGTGAAACACATACACACTTTGCCATGTGAGACGTCAGGTGGGGTTCCCCCCTACACACACATGCAGGTAACTTTCACTCTCTGTGCCTCACCCACTACTACCACACAACACACTTACTCTCATCCACATCCAGCTCATCCTCACACACCTCCCTCTGCCCTCCCTCACATCCAACCACCACTTACCCACTTCCTCACCCATATTTGCCACAGCTCTCTTTTACTAAAATCAAGCTGGAGTTTGCCTTTTTCTTCTAGGAAAATCCACGGGGTGTGGACGAACCAACACTACTGGCTCCACTTCTTTTGCACGTGGCCCTTTAAAAACCCAGCGAGCTGGCCTCGATCTGAGCGCCTCACCACCCTCTGCTGCCTGGCTGGAATAGCCTCCTTGCCCCAGTTCTGCCTTACCCAAGCCAGGACTGTGCGTGACAACCAGCCTCATGGACAGCGGGATTCGCACTCTGGACAGTTCCGTTGTGGAATGGAAAGGGTTACCTTATATACTAAAAACCAAGGCAGCACCATATAATAATGTGAATTGAAAATGGAGAGAGGGATTCCAATTGACCACCCCAAAAGAAGAAGAAGAGGAAGAGGAGGAGGAGGAGTTTGGATTTATATCCCCCCTTTCTCTCCTGTAGGAGACTCAAAGGGGCTTACAACCTCCTTGTCCTTCACCCCTCACAACAAACACCCTGAGAGGTGGGTGGGGCTGAGAGAGCTCCGAAAATCTGTGACTATCCCAAGGTCACACAGCTGGTGTGTGTGGGAGTGCACAGGCTAATCTGAATTCCCCAGATAAGCCTCCACAACTCAAGCTGCAGAGCTGGGAATCAAACCCAGTTCCTCCAGATCAGAGTGTACCTGCTCTTAGCCACTATGCCACTGCTGCTCCCAAAAGGCTATGCTGGGGATCATTGGACCTGCATGGACATCTGTGTGGGTTGCGGACTGTGATGAGAAGGACAATTGCCATAGCAACGTGTGGTCGGCCCCGCTAGTTGTTAATATGCAGGTTCTTTTGATCAGAGACAAAGACCATATTTTAAAATATTGGTATTCTTGATGTAATTTAGTCCAACAGGCACACAAATATGTGGGGTTCTTGTTTTTAGCATAGTGCTGGTTATGTAATGCCTCTATTCTCAGGTTATTACTATGTATTCTTTCCTAAACTCCTTAAAGGAAGGTATATAAAGATAGAAGATCTAGACATATGGAGAGAAGGGGATAGGTACTGGTAGCTAGTGATATCCATGGGTTTTCAGTTAAGAAGGAACCATTTTGAAGTGTCAGTAGGAAAGGAGGAACAAATTATACAATTATATATGAATTGCAGCTTATGTCTTCTGTGGTTTTCTGTCATTTCAAGGGTGGGACATAGCTAAGTGGCAGACCATCTGCTTTGCATGCACCTGGGATCACCATTAAAAGGATCACATCAGATCATGTGATAGACCTCTGCCTGAGACCCTGAAGAGCCTCTGCCAGGCATAATAAATAATACTGATTGTCTGACCTGACTCAGCATAAGGCAGCTTCAAAGAACTCAAAATTCCCTTTTCAGATACAGGTACCCCTATCCAGTTCTAATCATGACCCACTGCACCAGAATGCGGACTCAAAGCTATACTGGAAAGAACATCCAACAAGATTAAAGTAGTATAGATGACTGTATTCTGGGATATAGTAAGTGAGAAGCATATTTTAATCAGGTTCTGTAACTAGATCAATTTCTCTGGATAGGGACAAGCATTTATTGCTCAATTCCATTCTCTCTCTTCTTCTGGGACTTGATACTATAAGCAAACATGACATTTTGTGTTTGTATGCCAAAAATCTTCCTGATTTTGAATTTTGCCTAACCCATTTGAGGAATATACACTTTCTCACCACCATCAACCCACTGATTAAACTGAAATTTTTGATGATACACTTTACTGGGATTTTTATTTATTTATTTCTAGTTGTGATGTAATCCTTCTTCTAAGCCACTAATTTCAAGTACATTTCTAGAAGGGCTGCAATGGTGAATGTTAATTGTATACACAGTTGGCATCAGTCAGCAGACTGTCAAACAGTAAGACTTATAAATGGATTTGCCATGGAGTTGTTGCCAGACTAGCCCTGCAAACAATATGCTGTGGGCTCTGCAGTATCCTCCTGCTTCATCACTTCTGTATTAGATGGGACTCTGCTAAGAAACCACACCAGGCTGACATTAGAGCAAAAACATGATAGTCCCTGATTAGATGAGATATGGATGACTTCTATAACTAGATCACTTACAGTGGTGGACGGAAAACACAGAGGCTACCTGTGCAGGTCCATCAAGCAAAGCACCTCCTTAAGAACGTGGCACAGAGTTAGCAATTTCGGAAGGAATTGGCTTTATACAATATGGGGGATTTTTTACTATAGGAAACTTGAATGACTTGGCTTGAATTATATTTCTGTTAGGACCAATCATCATGCTTAGTATTAATAAAAGTGCCCCAGAAACAAGCCTTTCTGAAATTAATTCAGTGTGTTCCTTTGAAGAGAAGGATATATAGACTGACTGATCATCCACTTAAACCAAAGATATTCCTAAACATGTTTCTTAGAAGTAAATACTGTTTACACTGAAGAGATGTCCTTTTAAGTAAATATATTTAAGATCAATTCCTAATCCCATTGAATGCAGCAGGACTAAAAGCCTACTTGGAGTGTGGAGAAACAGCAGTCGGTATAGTCCTTTGTAGACTTTACTAGTTTTAGAAAGCTATGCTGATGACTGAGAGAGAGAGAGCCACCAACTTGTTTGTGGAAAACTGGTTTATTCAGAAGTCAAGGTTACAGATCTTCTCCTGGGCATACTACATTTTCATAGGCACATAAATTTGTTGTGGTTTAAATACAGGCAGAATCCTTCATTCCCTTTGCAGATTGGTATCAGTCCTAGGAGAACCACACCCCCAATACTGGCCCATTCTGCGCAACACAAATAAAATGTCTTGCAGACTTCTAGAAACAACCATTTTGGCTTTTTTTTCTTCTGCACAGTGCGGGAAAATAAAGCATTTCACCCAAAACAGTTCTTTTGCCCACTTCCACCCCCTTAGAGCTCTTACTTTCATTTTTGCCTGCTGCTTCAGGATTCACTGTGCTGCCTGTCATTTTCAGAAGGTTCCCACAAAGGTTCCCACTGTTTGCAGCTCATCCGCCCACAATTTCCATCTAAAAAGAACTTGAATAAGGGTAGTTTTCACTGCAGATTTGGTGTACTTCTTGTTTTTATTTTTTATTTTTTGGTTTGTTTTGAGGGAGGTATTTTCAAAGCTACAAAGACTCGAAATATGCTCATATTACCAATTCTCATATTGTGTCATCATAACTTCAAAGACACTTCCCTCAAAACAACACACAAAAAGAGGAAAAACAACACAACCGCCGAATCTGCAGTGAAAACTAACTTTATTCATGTACTTTTTAGATGGAACTCACGGGCAGATGAGCTGGAAGTAGAGGGAATCTTCTGAAAATGCAGTGGCAGAAAATGGAGGGCACAAATGTGGCAAAAATGAAAGTAAGAGCTCCTAAAGTGGGTAGGGGGGGGGGGATAAAACATTCCCTGCTCTCCATACAGCAAGCAGGAAACATTTTCAAAGTGACTTCAGGAAAAAAATCGCTAGCTTAGCTTTTTTGAAATAAAATGTTTGGAGGAAAAATGAAATGTTTTCCACACTTTTAAAAAACATTCCGAAGACATTCTATTTGTGTTGTGTGGAATGGACCATGGTTGCTTCTTTGAATATACCCTTAAATCAAAATGGATTGTCTTGGTGTGTCAAAATGTAGTCATTTTGGGGGTGGGGGGGTGGGGAGGTATGAGACACCTAAACCTTGCTCAACATGGATAAAATAGACGTAATAAGTAAAAACACATTTTAAAGCACGTAATTTTATTCACTTGCTATCATGAAAGCATCTTCAGACAACCTCCTTACCTTTGTGTTTTGCAACAGTTCCACTGAGATATGCACAAACAGGTTATTGTTTTGATTTCTGGTGGCTCATGGCTGCATTTCAGAACTGCTCTATAAGCAGCCACGGGCTGATCTCTGTTGATTAAGCAGCATGTCAAGTTATACACAGCATTCTTTATTAGCCAGAAAAGAAAAGCAGTTAATTTCATGAGCTGATACTGCATCTCGGTGATTTTTTTGAAGAGCTTCTACGTCTGTATATATCTGCAAAAAATTACAGAGCAAAAGGTTATCTGTTTTCTTTTTCTAAAAGTATGTGAGGATACTTTCAAAGGGCCCTTTTAAAAATCATTTCAGTGGGAAATAGAACAGTGGAATTGTCTGTCCATTACAGAAAGAAATGGTTTGCATGTGTTAGTCATTTTGGAGGGTTGATTTTCCATTCTGCCCAATAAATAATTCTGTTTGATTTGGAAGCTTGCAGAATTTTAACCTTGTAATACAGTGACATGGTAAAGCAGTCTACCAAAGGTGACTTGAGACATGGTATCTTTTTGGCTTTTCAGATTGTATGGAAGGCCATAATTTCCCCTTCCTACAGCACTGTGGTGAGGACAAGGTATACCTTGTGAATTTAAATACTACACAGAAAGGAGAAAATATGCATCAGTCTGTATATGACAACCTCCATGTTCCTGACTTAATGCCACATCTGATATGTCCTCAGTGGAACAACTTGGCTAGCTGATAGCTCTGTCTGTATCTCCCAACCCAGTTCTGACCACTGCATGAATGCCATGTGACTATTTTCCCTTTCCTCTCATAATTCTTTTTTTAACAGTCCTGTTTACTGAAGTTCAGCTAAAGTTAACTGAAGCTACTCACTATCAGTTTTCTCAGAATCTTGAGTTATTTATAGATAAAATGATTTACATGTTTGTGAGCTATCTGCAGTGAGCCCAGCATTACTAAAGAGTTTTCTTTGGAGATTACACCAGCATTTAAGTTTATTTTCCTGATTTTATTTCCACTTCATGTTGTGATTTCCTAAAGGAAATGACTTATTCTTTTATCTGTTTCATTCTGTGTGAGATAAAATGTACACTTTGGGTCTACGTTTTAGAGAGTAATGTAGTTTATCAGTTTTCATTGTTTGAGCTAAGGCTAGAGGTATTTTGGAAAGCAGACGAAAGTTCTACTAAATCAAGTAAGACCAAGGGTCTGCAGCTGTTTTGGGTTCCAGAATGAGATCCAAGTAAACACTTACCTTTCAGTGAAATGAATAACGTACTGCAGATATTCATACTTGCTCATTTTTCATCGTAGACCCAAGCAATAACATAAAATGAAAGTGATTCATTTTGTCTCGTCAGATAGTCATCTGATAAGATCTCCTGTTCTGGCATTACTTGAACCCACAAGAATTGGCATTCTAGGGATTCAGCCCCCAGCTCTGGCTTATAAGGGCAACTAACAAGACTCCCAAAGAAGCATCTTAATGATACTAGGCAAACAGTTGCCTCTAAGAACATAAGAACATAAGAACAAGCCAGCTGGATCAGACCAAAGTCCATCTAGTCCAGCTCTCTGCTACTTGCAGTGGCCCACCAGGTGCCTTTGGGAGCTCACATGTAGGATGTGAACGCAATGGCCTTCTGTGGCTGTTGCTCCCGATCACCTGGTCTGCTAAGGCATTTGCAATCTCAGATCAAGGAGGATCAAGATTGGTAGCCATAAATTGACTTCTCCTCCATAAATCTGTCCAAGCCCCTTTTAAAGCTATCCAGGTTAGTGGCCATCACCACCTCCTGTGGCAGCATATTCCAAACACCAATCACACGTTGCGTGAAGAAGTGTTTCCTTTTATTAGTCCTAATTCTTCCCCCCAGCATTTTCAATGAATGCCCCCTGGTTCTAGTATTGTGAGAAAGAGAGAAAAATTTCTCTCTGTCAACATTTTCTACCCCATGCATAATTTTGTAGACTTCAATCATATCCCCCCTCAGCCGCCTCCTCTCCAAACTAAAGAGTCCCAAACGCTGCAGCCTCTCCTCATAGGGAAGGTGCTCCAATCCCTCAATCATCCTTGTTGCCCTTCTCTGCACTTTTTCTATCTCCTCAATATCCTTTTTGAGATCCGGTGACACAGCCTCTGAGTATTCTGTTCCCTTCCCCTTTTCTTCTATTTGAAAATTCTTGGGGTTATACTGTAAATAATAGCAACAATGGATAATAAACTAATGGGAAGCATCAACTGCAATTCCTCTCCCATACTATTTCTTCTTTCCCTTCCCTGAAAGCTCCAATAGCCTTTTCCCGTTTCCTGCTTCCTTTTATCCTTCTCATTCAACAACAAACCTGCCTTTATCCACCATTCTGTCTTCAGATTTCCCACCCCCCATAGCAGCCTGTACCTGGGAAAACTATGGCATAGTTGTGTGGAGAAGCCCACTTTCATGGCAGGGGATCTTCAGGGACGTGTGGAGGAGCACATCACTATCTCTCATCTCCCACTTCCCACTATTTCCAGCATAGACATTGTTAAGTAGTGTTTAAGAGCAGGTGGATTCTAATATGGAAAACTGGGTTTGATTGCCCACTCTTCCACATGAGCAGTGGAGTCTTATCTGGTGAACTGGATTTGTTTCCCCACTCCTGCATTTCAGCTGGATGACTTTGGGCTAGTCATAGCTCTTTGGAACTCTCTCAGTCCCACCTACTTCACAAGTGGAGCTTGTAAGTCCCTTTGTATCTTGTTACAGGAGAGAAAGGCGGGTCCAAACTCCTCTTCTTCTTTCCCTCCCTTTGGAAACCTTCATATCCTCTCCCCTTTTAACTGTCTCATTCCCTCTTTCTCAGCCACTCACCACCCTGCCTTATATCTGCTTCCTACCCTGTTTCTCCGAAAATAAGACATCCCCTGAAAATAAGTCGTAGTAGAGGTTTTGCTGAAATGCTAAATATAAAGCATCCCCCGAAAGTAAGATGTAGCGAAGTTTTTGTTTGGAAGCATGCCCGTCGACCAGAGCATGCAGCTATGGAGTGGAAAAATAAGACATCCCCTGAAAATAAGACATAGTGCATCTTTGGGAGCAAAAATTAATATAAGACACTGTCTTATTTTTGGGGAAACAGGGTATTTTCAGCTAAATTTATTTCCAGAGGTGTATCTAGGCAAACTGGAGCCCAGGGACAAAACCTGAATTTGGCGCCCCCCCTGGGTCAAACACACAAACCCTTCCCCACCATGACCAAAAATCATTTTTTGCACCAGCTCACAAAACACCTCCCACCCCCAGCAAAACATACATGGCTCTTTCCCCACCAACTCTCCTAATTTTGTCCTCACACCAACCCTATAAGGTAGGTTGTTAGCTCCAAGCCAATGCAAGTGGGTATTAAGCATGTAAATCTTTCACAAATCACCCCAGCAAAACATTTACCAAACAAATGTCAGCATCATCTCTCACAAAACACCTCCAGTGGAATCGACCCCCAAACAGCATCACTTTCAATGGTGTTTAAACTAGGGGGCCCAGATTCTTCTTTTAAATCCACTTTAAAAAAAGAATCTGGGGTTCGAACAGCACCCCTGTGTGAACAACACCACAGGGGACAATGTTTTCACCGTCCCTAGGGCGCTGTTATTCACCTGTGTGGAAACAAAAACCCGTGTGGAAACAAAAACCTCCCTGAAAAGGGTGCTGTCCCTCCCCCTAACTTTTCTGGCAGAGATCAAGCCTGGAATGCTGTGGTTGCTTAGCAATGGCCCCTGAGGTCTTCTGTCCTTTAAAGCTACACTGTCTCTCTTTTCTAACTCTCCAATGTATTTTAGATTTCAGATTTTTTTTCAGTAAAGCTGGACATTTCAGATTTACTGAAATATCAGTCATGTTCCTGGATCTGCCTCCTTATAGCCAACTTCCTCTCTTTCACCTCTTCTGTCCTCAGCAGCCTCTCACCTGGTTCGCGGCTGGCTTTTGACAGTCATGGTGGCTGGAGCAGGCCTTGCTCTTTTGCTGGCACTGTTGTTCCTTCCAGCCCAGCCATCTTTTCCTCCAAGTGGGCTGTCAGGAGTGGCAATGATAGCCCTCCTTTTCCCACACCACTGCCTGAAGCAATGCTGCTTGAATTGCAAGAGTGGTATTTCTATGCAAGTGACAAAAGTACTCAGATTTTCATGTTCTGCAGTAATCTCACCCCCAGCTTTTTAAAAACTTTCAGATGTTTTCCAAGCTGGGGTGGAGGCAGATTCCATAATTGGAGTGCTACCACCAAAAAAGTCAAGCCATCTGACCACCCAAGCATATTTGAAGCATAGGAAAAAGGTTCATATGATGACCATGGTGATCAGACAGGTTATTATAAGAAGAGGCTGTTTCCAGATCATGTAGGACTTTAAAGACAATAACCAACATTTTCAGTTGAACCTAGAAATGAATTGGTAGCTAGTGTAAACACTTTAGCACTGATGAAATTGTCTCTTTTTAACAGTTAGGGTTATTCAGGTGTGTGAATTTCCATTCCTGTTATTTAAAATGATGACCTAGTTTGTATGTTTTGTATAATGAGAAAATTATAGTGGGTATGCAAAGGATGGAAAAAGAAAGTCCTTGTGAATCATAAATTACACTTTTTTCATACATAAGGACAGCCTTGGTTATGTTGGTTATGTTGGTTCTCAACTTCTGAAGAAAAGTGGGCATCAACCAGAAACAGGATCATCACCATAGTGGCCTGAGATTATGGAATACCATTGCCAAAGTAGTTCACTTAGTTTTTTATTCTGCTGACTTTTAGGTAAAAACTATTTGACCATGCATTTTACTGCCTCCCTTTTTATCTCCATTTGTGTACTCTGCTGTTTTTACATTTAGTTTTGCCGATTTGTGATGTGCATTATTGAGAGTCACTCTGAACCTTGTTTGTGGACTGTGTGGCCAACTAACGTTCTATCTCTATGCCTAACTATATAATCTAGTGAAAACTACAACTAGAACAAAGTGATCCAGCCACATCTACTCACAAAAATAAAAAGACAGAGGACCTACATATAACTATATGACTTTCCATCTAAACTCTGCTGTCAAACTTATCTATACCCTTTTCACATTGTTCATTTAAAACATCAAGTCCCACATCATTTTTTCTTTATTTCTAAACCTTTCTTAATATGTAAAATAAATACTTGAAGCAATACAAAAAAGGTCAATCCTCCTAACTTAGGCCGTTTCCGCACGGGCATTTAATGGCGGCCTGGGGACGGCAAAAACGCCATCCCCAGGCCGCCATTCGCACAGGGGGCGCAGCTGCTTCGCAGCCATGCCGCCCTTGCGCCGCCCGCCTGGCCCGAAGCTGGCGTTTCCACAGTGCACTTGGAAGCGCACTTGTTTTGGAAACGCCGGCTGGAAGCCGCTGCCGTGCGAATGGCAGCGGCTTCCAGGCACTTCCCCCCACTCCCTCCCTGCACTTACCTTGTCCTCGGCCCTCCGGCAAGCTGAGGTCACTGGGGACCACGCCCTACCTGGCGGCGGCTGGAGCAGTTGTGCAGGACCGAGCGTGTCTCCGACCTCGATTGACATGCCGGGCGGGGCCGGGTTGGCGGGCAGGCGTGGCTCCGCGGCGCCATCATCCTGGCTCTTTCTGGGATCGTTCATGCGAATGGTCCCAGCGTCGTCCGTGCCTCCGTGCGGAAACGGCCTTAATTTCTCAAAGTTTAAGACTCCTACCCTGAATTTCACCCTTTACCCATTATCCCCCCTCTCTTAACCTTATATCAAACTTTACAATCCCCTCTTTAACTATCATTAATCTCTCATACAACAGTTAATTAAAAATGCCTGGTTATTTAAACTGCCCAATTTTAAGTAAGCTCTTTCTTTAGCTTCTTGAAAATTTATTTGACACTTGCTATAGAAGTAATTTTTTGCTGCTGTCCCTTGTAGGCAAAAAATACCCTTCCATTTAGACCAGGAGAATCTTATCTGATTTTTCTTTAAAATGTCCTCTTCAAATGCATATTCTTTCCTTTTCTGTAGAACTCTTAACATAATCTCTCTCATCACAATGATGTCTGTATCTTGATTGTTGACTTCCTATATATTTCCAGAATTTGTTCTGTCATTTCTTTAGAGCCAAAATATATGACAAAGTCTCTACACAATCCTTTTAGTTTTGAATTTTTTGACAAGACTCCACAATTTTTTTCATTTTTTTATTCTTTCTTGATCTTTAGATAGTTGGCTAAAGCTGAAGAGATCTTCAGATCCTCCTTTATTGGATCTTGATCCTGTGGAACTTTCCTCAGCCTTAAGGCCTTCTCTCTAATCTGATACTCCACATGAAGAAGGCTTGATCATGCATTTTGACTTCAGTTTGTGCAAAGTCCACAGCTTTGTTTACAGTTTTAATTTCCTCTTTGATCTTCATATTTTCTTCCAGTTGTACATTTTTAAAATTAAGTTTCAGTTCTTAGATCTCTTTCATAAGTTTCGACATCATTGTGGGAATATTCTTGTGACATTGTCTTTCCTAGAGACAGTTTCTGACCTAGGAGTCTTCAGATTGGTGGTTAGCTCTTTAACACTGTTGACAGTTTCAGTGACTTCCCCTGTCAATGATCTTTTAGTGTACTTGCCATTTTTGCCCACTAGATGTCAGTACTTCTGTAGTTACCCAGAGTTTACAAAGTTTTATTCAGGATACAGTTACTTCCCTCTCCCTGCTGACATTTTCTAAAATGTCATTTCTTTTTCAGTTTTTGTTTTGGCAGCTTGCCAGCTGAAGGATAGGTTCTGGAGTCTTATATGATTTCAAAAACATTCGAGTGTCTTCTTTCAGAGTTCCTTTTAGTTTAGCTTTATTTTAATTATTTTCTATACTTTCCATTGTTTCATCATTGCATACCTTTTAGAAAGATCGGCTTTTTCAGGCTTATCAGCCACAGAGCTTGAACTCCTCTCATTGATTTCTTTATGTCACCATTCCATCCCTTAGAAGTACACAGCTTGGTTGTTTTGTCTCATGGGAAGATCAGTGGCTCAAGCTGGAAAAGATGGTGATGCTACTGAGCTCTGGCTTCTTGAGGATAATTACAGAGTGCTTTCCACATGATATCACACAGAGGAGCTCACCTCGGGAGCACATGCAACTTCTCTTGCTCTCTCTTTCATCCGGAGAGGCTTATACAGGACTGCACACTTGAGCTTTGTTGTCTGGAGTCCAGACAAGACAACCCAGAGACATTTCTGTACTGGAAGTCACCAACTAATTTTTGAAATAGCTCTCTTCATCCTGTAAGTGCAACAAGTGTTCAACTATATTTGTGTTTACAAATGCACTAATCTATAGTAACATGTTAATAGTATTATAGAAATAAAGAAGACAGAGGTTTTTGCAACTTGAACTCCATGTTTCTGTGATATTCCAGTAGATCAGCCAATCACTGTACAGCTTTGCAAACAGCTAGCATTTGAGCTGTCTGCCATTATCATTCAGGTTTGTCTGCCTTAAAAGTATTTGTGGCCTTTTGGGGCATATTGGCAAACTGAGCTTTTCCTTTTGGAAAATCTACAAGTTGTGTGTGAATTAATTTAACACCTCATTTATGTCATTATGATCATAGTAAAATGCTTAGTAGTAGTTGAGACTGAAAATAAGATATTGATACCATGAATGATGGTGGCGTTTTTTCCCATTACTGTGATTAACTATTTTGGTGTAGGCATATAACAGATATCTAGTTGTATATAACTGTCTCAGAGTTTCTCTAGTTTTCTTTCAATTTTTGCTACAGCGCAATTTATCACTCTGCCATTAACAGTCTCAGTTTTATGTCTGTTTTTTAAATGAAGCTGTATTAGAATATTTGATATTTCTTTGTACCAGTATACTATTCTTAGGTGGGAAAACTATTGATATTTCTCTGAACTGGAAAGATATATCAGACATGACAGAAAAGTAAATACAGTAAGTCAGAAATAGGCATGAATGATGTAAATTCGGGTATCTTTCTTGCAGTCCAAACATAATGTAGCAAATATTTCCATTATAAATAGGTTATCTTCATGCAATGTAATGTCTGTTTTTCCCTAACACCATGACTTCTTGCTGATTTTTTAAAAGGCTATTTTTTGCCTTAGTACATGTATTGCGAACAGGTTTGTTCTGTGCAGTCTTCAGCAAAAAAAATTTTTTAGGTAAATATAAAGGCCTTGGAAATATATAGCCAACTGGGTGATGGAGACCTTTGTAAGATCTGGAGAAGAGCTATATTAGAATCATACGTTACATCCCCTCCACTAGTGATATGGATCCTACCAAAAGGTTTACTTGCATGTGTGAGAAAGCAGGTAGGGCTCCAGAGACTCACAGTGGGAGGACAGAAACAGACCTTATGGCTTTGCTGCTGCCTCCACAACATTAAACAGTGAACACTCAAACATTCATGTGTAACAGATGTTATTATTAATGAAGAACTGTCAGATTCCACTCTGCTAAAAAAACCTCTGATCTTTCTAATGTCTTTGTTGCATTTTAAAAATACTGCAGCTGTACACTGACCCAAAATATGCCTGACTTCGCCCATGCAGTAACATTGGGTGCACTTAGGCAAGGACAGCTAGCCATCCTTCCTCTTCCACCGCCTGCTTTGTTTCTTGGTTCATTTATACTCCACTTTTCTCCACAGCAGGGACCAAAGCAGTTTACATTATTCTCTTTTCCTTGTTTATCCAACCAACAACCATTTGTGGTAGGTTAGGCTGAAAGTTTGTGACTGGTCTAAAATAACTCAGGCCGTTCCTCATGGCTACAATGGGGGTTGGGTTGGCATACATGACGCTGACCTAACTCCCCGGGACCGTTCGCACGAACGGTCCCGGTTGCGGTGGGGAAGATGGCACTGCGGAGCGCCGTCGCCCGGTCGACCTACCGTCTCTGCAGCCATCCGGCGCGTCACCGAGGCCAGGGGACACACCCTGCCCTGCGCGACCGCTCCAGCGTCACAGGGCAGGGGGGCGTGTCCCCAGGCCTTGGCGACACGCCGGACGGCCGCAGAGACAGTAGGTCGACTGGTCACAGGGGGGAGGGATGGTGACTTCCAGCCGCTGCCGTTCGCACAGCAGCGGCTGGAAGCCACCATTTTCCGTAAACCTCGCTCAGGAAGCAAGGTCGGAAAACAGCGGCTTCGCGCAGCTCAGGAGGTGCGAGGGCAGCGCTGCTGCCCAGCAGCCGCACCCCCTATGCAAACAGCTCCCTGGGGACGGCATTTTTGCCATCCCCTGGGTGCTGTTTATGGCCCGTGCAGAAAGGGCCTCTGTGAGCTTCCACAAGAAGATGGGAATTTGAGCCTGGGTCTTCCAGACTTTACTTTGAAGTTGTAACTGCTACACCACACTGACTTTGATAAAGTGGCTACTGTTGAGCAATAGTAAGCAGCCTGTTCCTGAAAATTGGGTAGTTATCAAGGTTGCTGAGATCTTCTGGAATTACAACTGAACTTCAAATGGTAGAGACTTGTTTCTATGAAGAACATAGCTGCTTTGGATGATGGACTCTATGGCATTATATGTAGCTGAGGCATCTACTCTCCTCAAATCTTGCTTTCTTCAGAGGCTACCACCACATCTCCAGCAGTTTCCCAAACTAGAGCTGGTAACCCTATGCAGGTCAGTCCCTCAAAGTTCTCCCTCAAAGGCCAAAATAACCCTGGGAAAGGGCCCTGCCTCTCCCCTTGATTTTTAATGAGGAAAACCAGGCTTGGAATGCTTTGGTTGCCTAGCAGTGGCCACTGAGTGACTTCTGTTTTTTTATTTTTAAGTCACAGGTGTTCCTTATCACTTTGGGATTTTTAGCACCACCACATGTATTTATTTATTCGGATTTTAGATTTTTATGCAAGCCCAGAGCAGAGGTGGTGGGACCATGAACATCATTTTTAATTCCCTGAAGGATATGAAGATTAAATGCAATAAACAGTTCAGGCTAGGCTGATCTTGTCAGATCTTGAAGTCTATGCACGGTTGACCCTGGTTAGTAGTTGAATGGGAGACAATCAAATAAGTCCAGGGTTGCTAAGCAGAGGCAAGTACCTTGAAAAGTCTCTCTCTTTCTGGCTCATCCCGCACATGCTGAATAATACACTTTCAAACTGCTTTCAGTGCTCTTTGAAGCTGTGTGGAATGGCAAAATCCACTTGCAAACAGTTGTGAAAGTGGTTTGAAAACGCATTATTTTGCGTGTGCGGAAGGGGCCTCTGTCTCTGTTTTAGTGTCTTATTTTAAAATGGAGATCTTGATTATGGATTCCACAGGTTTCTAGCACATTTTTATCTGGCCTTTTGACTAAGGACTTAACGACAGAGTATATAGTTGTTCCTTGCCCTATTTTACCCTCACAACAGGGTAAACAACTTTCCCCTGTGAGGGAAGTAATACCAAGAGATAGTGACTCGCTAAGGTTAGTTATTGAGCTGTATAGCTGAGTGGGGATTTGAAATTAAAATTCTCCTCCATCCTAACCTGACTCTCTTATCACTGCTCAACACTGGTTCTCTGTTGATAACATGAACTACTGGAACTCAATGGTGAGTTGGGGGGCATGCGTATGGATGCTTTTTAGAAAATCAGACCAATCCCTGCTGTAAACATTATGTGCCTTCCTTCTCCATAGAACACATGGAAGGATTGGGGGGGGGGGGGTTTGCTTCCATGGTAACAGATCTCTGTGTTGTACGTGTTGGCTTATTTGCATAATGGAGTGTACAATACTCCCTTCTGAACTTGTCTGCCTCAAATGAAGCTGCTTTAAATAGAGTTGGAGAGATGGTCCACACAGTCTTTTTGTCTCTGCTGGCTAGTGGCAACTCTCCAAGTTCCTGAGCAGGGTTTTTCCCCTCCAGATTTTCTGCCTTTTCAGTGAAATGGCAAGGGTTGAAACTTAGATCCTCAACATGCCAAATGCTCTACCCTGAGTCCTTGCTGTTGTGTTAAAATTTAGATCTGCGTTACAAATTAGCTTTGTGTTGGACATCCAGTGTGCTAAAAGCTCTCTTTTGTCCCTATGATACTATCAGCAGTTTAGTTAGTGGAAGCTGATTAATGTTCTACATTGCACACTATGCACAGAAAAAGCTTCAACTGGCTGCAGAGCTTGTACTTTCTGGTGTTTTTTTAATTGACTTTCCCCCCCCTTTTTTCCAAATAATTCTGCCAAGAAATATTTCTTTGAGGTTTTTTTCTCCTGGTCATTGAACTTACTAGAAATTCTGAGTACAATAAAATCTTGGAATCTGAGTCAAGTTTTTTCTTTCTCTCTTGCTTTTAAAATGTGACTGAGGAGTATTTGTGGGTTATTATTTTTATGTTTCCGCAAGTGTAGTATTGATATGAACTTATTGTAGCTTCAGCAAGCCAAATAAGCCTTAAATGGAAGCAGAATCCATCACCATGGTCTATTTGCATATTGACTGTTGCCTGTGTTTACCTGAATTATCATCTTGTGGCAGACAGCTCTGCTCCGCTTTGATCTCCCACCACCAAAGATATTTTACATGCAAGTCATTAAAACCCCATGCACGTAATTATGACAATTTTTGTAAGGCTCATCAGTTAATATGAGGTGCCAGAGCTCTTTAAAGTACTGCAGCATAGAATTAAAATGTAATGAAATGTTTGGGCTTCCCCTCCCCCCCAGAATTTAGGAACATTTTTCTTACATCTTCCCTTTGTTTGCATCAACAGATGTGATTTTAGCATTGTAAGAAAAAAAAGTGGTGGTCAAATTTTGCAGATTTCACATCTAGCCAGAAGATGTTTACCCAGGAGTCAATTGGATTCAGCATGCAATTGAGTTTGAGGGCGGGGGGGTGTCCTGCAAGACTGGAGAGCTTTTTATTTCAAATGTTTGTGTAAATAATGTTTAGTTCATCATTGCTTTTTCAAATGGTGCTCACATATAGCTGCTTCTGCTGCCTTACATGAAATGCTACTGACTGAACTAGTGTTTCAGTTTCACGAACACTTATTTCCTTTTCTGTCAAAAGAGAGATAATAAAAAGGCCCTATTGTTGTGGTCTGAATGGCAGAGCAGGAGGAGGAAGCATTATTTGCTTCCCATTAGGCAGATGAGATGAAGCATTTTATATTAAAATTATTTCCTGAATTCTAATACTTCTGCAGTTTTGGTGATGACATTAATAAAGTAATAATTTATGAAGTAGCACAACTTGGATTTTGAAAGCTTGAGACCTGAAGGATTGTTATTTTCCTTTTAAAACCTATGTTTGAAGGGTAAAAGATATCTTCTGTATGAATGTTAGTCAACAAATACATGTATATGTTTGAACTGATCAGTCAAATATTCTAAGATTTCTTTTTCATCAGTAAACGGGAAAATATAGCAGTGCTAACCACACACAGTGAAATGTATACAATCCTATGTAATGTTCATATAGAATTAAAACAATATATTTGGAGGTATTTTTGCATGTGTGTTTATTAAAATTGCATTTGGGAAAACACTGAAATTTTTTAAAATCAGTTTGTGAAAAAAGATACAATTCTGCTGCAGTTAGTAATGAAGTTAAGATTTTGCTTAAAATTTAAGAATGTATGTATTTAGAAAATGTCTGTATTACCTATCCATGAAACCAGCTTGAGACTGCTTACAAAATAAAACACAGTTAAAATGTTTTTGAAATAGATCTGGCCAATAGTTTTAGTTTAATTAATACTGGCTGTATTTCTTTGTGGCAATCATTTGTGAGGTAAAAATTAGTGGTGTGTGTTCAACTACCCACAGACTTTAAAGAGTGAGACCTTCCCAATTCTTTCTTTTGATAATTTGCCATGCACCCCTAAAATTTTGTTCCTGTGTGTAAAGTGACTCTTAGGAAGACCAAAGTGAGGTTCTCTAGTTTGAGGGAGGATTCAGCAGAAATCACTGTACTGACTTCTGGAAACAGAAATGTCATCCTGTTGAACAAACTTTTTGGTTGAATATAAGCCAATGTTTTGTTAATATTGATAGCTGGTTGTTTGTTTGTTTTTTCTTATAAACCCTTAATCATGTGCTAGCTATATTTTGTATTTAATTTCTTGGGTTGTGCATTGCCTTCTAAGACCTGGCAAAAGCAACACTGGTATATACTTGGATTGGCTTTTTGCACCCAAAAAGTTTCAGCAGTTTTAACTGCTGAAAAAGCCACAGTTGCCATTGAATGTCCAAAATTGATGCAGGGTCAGTTCAGTGAGTGGCAGCAGTCATATGTTTATGGAACATATGTTTATGGAAGTCAGCTGACTAAAACAGCAGCATGTTTATGGAAGTCAGCTGACTAAAACCCCAGGAACTGCCATTGCCTGATCACCTGTCAGTCTTTACAAAGCTCCGTATGCTTGCCAAGGAGAAAGTATTATTTCCTTTCATGTTTGGCACTAACTGAAAGTCATTATTATACCTAATTCTCAACATGGCCCATATATTGATTTTTAAATCCAGAGACTAGAATCATGAACAGATAAGACAGATCACATCCCAAGAAAAGTGTAGGCTTTCAGAGAAATCTGAAATATAAACAAACCCCAAATTAATTGAAACTTTGAGAAATGAATTCCTTCTGAGATCTCGGTGGCCATTGGAGAGGTTGCTTGGACAATCACAACAATATTGCCAGACATCAACATTTGATTTCTGTCAATAAAAGACAGAGGAGAGAACTGTTTTCAGAGCTAATTTTGCCTTCTGCTCTACTCATGTTCCATGCCCTGGAGGGAAGACACATCTGGGGCAGGGCCAGGGCCAGCAGCAATTTGTACAACTCACCCAGGTGTGGTAATGGCCACTGGACAGCTCTATTCCACACAATTTGCCTTGGACCAGCAGCACGTTCCATACAACTTGTGTGAATTGGCCAGATCACAGTAGTCATTGGAATGATGTGCTACTGCATGACTTTTCTCAACAACAGACTGCCAGTGAGATGGAAGGGGCTAAAAACTGAGACCTAGTGTGTATAGTGGTTAGTGTCAATCATGATCTGGGAGACCTATGTATAACTCCTTACTCTGCAACAGAATCTTGCTGAGTGACCGTGGGCCAGTCACTCTCTCCAACTTTAATGTTTCACAGGGTTATTGTGAGGATAAAATGTGTTGGAAGAAAGGGACTTTACGCTGTTTACTGCCTCAACCTATAGAGGGGATTTTTACTAGATAGCCAGTGACTAGAAAGGGACCTAGGAATTTGTCACCTTTACTCTATCATGCTGATTCTTTCCTTTGATGTAGACTGATACTCTTAGGGACTTCCTCCCTTGCCTCCACCATCTTCTCAGAACTCTCCATCTTACTTTCACCATGCCTAGGGAGAGGATGTGTCTCCTGCGCATCCGTCTCCATTCAGCTAGAATAGGATAGTTAGTGAATCTATCTCTCCACCTTTCTATCCAGAATGAAGTTCACTAATAAATACTCTTTTTAATAGATTAGAAACTACAAACGACTCTGACTTTCTTTTGTGCCTAAGCTCGTTCTCTCTCCCAAGCTCGTTCACGCAGTTGTCCAGGTAAGCTCCGCTGTGTTTCAGCCTCTGAGCACTCTGCTCGATGTGCAAAGGGAAAACACACACGAGGTGTTGTTTCTCCCAACAAAATGAAGGAGAGAAGAATGTGGTAAACTGCTTTGGGTTCCCACTGGGGGAAAAGGTAGGACATTAAACAAACAAAAAACCAGTTTTCTGTTTTCCTTCAATGGAGGAAAACACCTTTACAACACATCAGAAATCACTGCAAACAAACTAGGAGCATATTCAGGTAGGAAGAAATGTAGAATTAAACTCTGTTTGTGTTCTTGCCATAGGTGAAGGCATTTTCACCATTCAGTATGCTTTGAAAGATTTCCTTTTTCTGCTTCCCTCTGGATTCTTGAAGAAGGCATTGATGATCCATTGACTTCAAAGGACTGACCTCTTCTTGACTGGTTTTCACTGCAGTGGAAGAGAAGATGAAAGAAGTACCTGAAGCTCTTCTTGAACATTAGAAGACAATATAAAGGAGCAGCAGTGGCGTAGGAGGTTAAGAGCTCGTGTATCTAATCTGGAGGAACCGGGTTTGATTCCCAGCTCTGCCGCCTGAGCTGTGGAGGCTTCTCTGGGGAATTCAGATTAGCCTGCACACTCCCACACATGCCAGCTGGGTGACCTTGGGCTAGTCACAGCTTCTCGGAGCTCTCTCAGCCCCACCCACCTCACAGGGTGTTTGTTGTGAGGGGGGAAGGGCAAGGAGATTGTAAGCCCCTTTGAGTCTCCTGCAGGAGAGAAAGGGGGATATAAATCCAAACTCTTCTTCTTCTTCTTCTAAATGGAAAGTGATCCAAATAGATAAGTCTAGAATCTATACACGTTAAACTCTGGATTATACTATTATCCATAAGGCTACCTGAACAGCAAAGTAGTCATCTAACACAATTTCAGCTGCTTGCTTTCACACTGTCAATTCTTCTGTCATTGTGTTTAAATGCTGAGCTGGCTTCTTGTCGGAGCTTAACTTATCCTTCCCCCCAACCCCCACTCCTCCACCAAACAGTTACTCAGTATCCTTGTTTGCCAAGTGGACAAAAAGAGCAGCATTGTGTCCTTGCCTGCAGTAGCTCAAAAGTTTCAAACAACATTTGTGTAGGGAGACATGGGCATATGACCAGTGGCTTACTGTGATACTGACACAGGGAAACTATAGTGAGCATCAGTATCTGATTGTTTAAACCTCATTATGTGCAATTGGAGGGTAAAATGGTCAGCTGAGAAGGAGGAATGGACAAGGGATGTAACCAGAACAGAGTGGCAACAGCTGCTATTAGGATCCTTGAACAAGAAAAAAAACCTGGATGCTCTATGGGAAGATGATGCCTATTCATTAACAATAGCAAAACATGTCATTGCTTTGTCCCCACCTTCACAGTAAACTGCACATGACTTACAATGTCTAGTGTCTTATGTGCATGAAGGAATGCTATCTTGTCACAGTATCATTCCACCTTTTCTCTATTGCCCTCAAGGTGGTGTCCTCCCATTTTTAACCTCACAGCATCCCTGTGAGATAGGTTAGGCTGAGACACAAAGAGTGAGTGAGCAAGGACTTGAACCCAGATCTCCTGTATGCATTGCACTGGATTGTGGTGCATTAGCCTGCTTGCTCAACTAAAATAAGCTCATGAGAAATGCATTGTATGATCACAGCAAGCTCCATCAGTTGAAGCAGGAGCTAATTTCAGTGCAACCCTTATGGCAGCCATGTATTGTGGGATAATGGTATCGTGAGAATGTGCCCCAAGAAGTATGCTTAATGCTATTTAAATAGTTGTATAATGCTCGACATGAATAGGCAGGTTAATTGTATTTGAGTATTTAAGCCACAAAATGGATCCCCCCGCCAGCTATTCTGCTATGCAGAATATGTGAGGAAAGTTCTACTGTATGAGATAATTCAACCTTGGCTATACTGTACTTATAATTCCAAATAGTTTGGCAGCCTTTCAGCAAAATGTAACCATCAGAGACCCTGTTAGTGCTGTGTAGGCTTATTGTTTCCTGTGTACTCTAAAGCAATCAAACAATTCCACAAATGTTCTTGAAAGGATACAGCGAGAATGTTACTTCATTAAACATCTCCTTGGCACTCATTCCATTTCCCACTTTGAATTGCTGCATTTAGTTTGGAAATGACCTTTTAGAGCAGAGAGTTTTATTAACTCTTTGATCTACATGCAGTGTGACAAAAATAACAGAAAGCACCCAGAGCAAATCCTTTGTAGGTTGGCTCACACCCAAGAATGGCACAGAAAGGAAACAAGTGCAGTCATTAAACAGACAAGGCATTGTTTGAGGCTTCTGACATTTCTTTTTACTAAACTGAAGATCAATCTTATACACCAATATATAATATTATACAATATTATACACCACTCCTGAGATATTTATCTTGTTTTTCTTTCTTTCCTGAAGCAATCCACAGCTTTCATAGTGACAAAACTTCATGTGCAAAGAAGACACATTAAGTGGGCCAAGATAGGCAGGTGTTGCCCAACTTAAAAGTCCTTAAGAGTCCAGGGCAGATGTGATGCTGAGTTTTGTCCGGGACCATGATCCAGTCTGGCTAGTAGAATAATGTTATCTGTTCTAGTTCTGAATTGGTGGAGGAACTTTGAGCCCAGTTAGTTCAATCTGGGTGTGATGGGTTTCTGTAGACCCTTAGAAATGTTTATTAAAGGTCCATTCAGAGAAGACATTGAATACAGTGGACTTATTTACTCATTTTATACCCCTATCAAACACATCTACAAGGAAATCAGGGGCACCAGCTTCAGACTGAAGTGGCAGTAGGAAAAGAAATTTGGCTCATCTGGACTTCAGCTGTGTTAACCCAGAGGTCCGGTAGTTAAGCATCCACTAAGTGGCATGTAACCACAAATGTTCTAGTGCAGGAATGTGAACCAATGTTTGAATTTGTACATGATGCTGTCCATAAACCTATTAAAGGTTTGTCGTCATTTGTGTTAAGAGGGCTATAATATTGTAGTCAGACAAATGACAGATAAGGGTGTGTTTGTGTGTCTGTCTATTTAGGTGTTGACTAGTCAATTGTGGGTAAAAAGTTTTATCCTGCTTGGCACGAGACATAGGACATGAATCAGCCTAGTCTCACTGAAAGCCTTCCTATGCCAGTGTCTCATGGGCAGCTGATTACAAATGTTGTGGCAGCTGTGTGGAGGCCCCACCACATGAACATGTGTCATGCATAGGTTGCAGCCAGATACCTGTGCATAGCTGTTCATAGGCAGCTGATTCATACACACAATCTATTTTACATTTACTCGTGTTCTGATTACACCTGTCTATAGTTGCTGATGGCCACATCCTCCAGCTGCATAGTTGGTGATGGAGGGAGAAGAACTGCACCTTACCATATTTTGTTTATGGCAAGAATGGACAATTCATGGCTCCCAAGCGAGATGAAGCCTCTGACACTATTTTTTGGTTCCTGGAGACTCTGCCAAATCAGTATATGATTAAAAGTTTCCCTTGTCAAAAACCAAAACGGTTTTTACTTGCCAGAAATGATCCCCAGATCAATGTTTTACTTTACTGTTTAGAACATATGTGGTGCTCTCATCCATACCAGAGCATGTGAAACTCTTACTGATAAATGGTACCGATTTTATTATAGAACAAGACCCATTGATGAGGAAGTCGTACGAGGTGTATGGGAAAAGGCACTTCTGACCCACATACTGTTATCTGGAAAACAGAGTAATGCCGGAGAATATAGTGCTTGCCGTCAGTAGAGAATCTGAATGCCTACAGCTGGCTCAAGGATGGGTTGACCTGGGAAGCAATAACATAGTACCAAATCTCAATATTCAAATTAATCTCTGTACAGTTTAATTAAACAGTTGGAACAAAATGAGATATTTAAAAAAATATAAGCTCTTTAATATAAAAAATCAGCTGTCCATCAACTGTTCGGGCCCTGCAGGACCTTGGTGAGTTCCGCAGGGGCTGTAAAACCGAATTGCTTCACTGGGCCTTTGGGGAGGCCAGCCGCGGATTGCCAACCCCCTCTGATGCCCCTGTGTCCTTTGTTGTGCCATCTCCGGCACTGCCAATGTAAGATCTTGTCTGGCACTGCCGGGCCCCCTCCCGGCCTTGGGACCGGGCTCCGTCAACAAATTGAGGTCAACCAATGGTGGTTGTGTTAATGCTGCTGTGTTTTTTGTTTTATTTTGTTTTGTATATTTTATTTTGTATATTTTGTTTTATTTATTATATACTATAGTCATGCACTGTTTGTTGTACACCGCCCAGAGCCCTTAGGGAGTGGGCAGTTTATTAAATTTAATTAACAACAACAACAACAACAACAACAACAACAACAACAACAACAACAACATAATAATAATAATAATAATAATAAATAAAACTCCACTTTAAAAAAATCATTTATTAATACAAGAAATATTTTGTTGTTGCTTTTTTTTAAAAAAAGAATGACCTATACATTTTTCTCAGCTTTTTAATTTTATTTTTCATCATCCGTAATGTAATCTTTTCTAGGGAGTCTTAATTTTTAAAACAAAAATAAAATAAAAGCCAAATAAGCATCATGTATAATTAGTAGTTTATTTGGCTTTTACATCCATTTTAGTTATATAGTATAGACCTACTATATAACTAAAATGGATTTAAAAGCCAAATAAACTACTAATTATACATGATGCTTATTTGGCTTTTATTTTATTTTTTAAAAAAATTAAGACTCCCTAGAAAAGATTACATTATGGCTAGTGAAAAATAAAATTAAAAAGCTAAGAAAAATTGATAGAAAGAAAAAACAGAAAGGACATTTTTGTTGCAATACATGGCAGTAGCAGCAGCATTTTCCATAAACATGTTCTTAAATTAATAAAATATTGCAAACCGGAACACAAAGAATAGTTTTTGTATGAGTTGACATTTTACACGTTTCCTCGTTTTCCATTTAAAATTATGAATGCTGTTGTTTCAGATCACTCCTGTGCTAAAATTTAATTTAATGTAAACATTACTAATGAAACAAGTTCCATCTGCATGAAATGTATTTGTTCATTCCTTGGAGTCATTGCTGGGAGCAGTCAGATTGGCTACAATGGACATATTTCTAAATCATAGTCTAAGGCAGAAAATGTGCACTCCTTCATCTGTGTATGCAGCATGCTCATGGGCAAACACTTTCTCGGCTCAACTCCTGTGTTTTGTTTGAATATGGAAATGCACAAGAGATCACATCTGCACCCATGATAGCAGCTGGGGGTGAGTTGGGGTGGGGCTGGTAGACTTCATGTGCAGGGCAACAGTGCTTTGCTCACAAATTTAAAATTCACTACATATTTAAATGGGAACTGAGTCCCAGTGGAAATCAAACTTGCTTGCTTCCACTGGTCCCCTATCAGATTGAGAGCTATGTACTATGTGAGGAACCTCTATTATGTTTTTATACAACTCTTCTTCCATTAAGCATAATGTTATACAATGGATTGTCTTGCCATTTCACATCACAACAAACATGTGAGGTAGGCTAGGCTGAGAAAAAGAGAAAGAGCGCAATTGACCTGAAGTCCCCCAAATGAGATTCATGGCTGTGTGGAGACTAGAATGTGATTCTCCATCCAACAATCTACCTACTATGTCATGCCAGATCTTTCTTAATTAATTGCCTAAAACTCTACATGGTGCTATACTGGAAATTGCAACAGCTACAAGATGTGCTTGTAATGGTGAACTTTGAAAGAATCAGTTTTCTGTTTGGGTGAAGATGGTGAACTAGCTAAATGCTTCCTTTTCTTCCTCCTATGCAGGCAAATGGTGCTGGTCATCTTCTTGAAAAGTACATGTTTCACATCTAGCTCATCACTACACATGAACTTTTCTGAATCAACTCACATCCCAATTAATTTATTTGACTCTCAAACAGATATGCAATATGCCCAGTGATCCTCCCCCTGTCCCAAGTATGTCTAATCTGAAATCTAGCCCAAAAATGTGGAAAATGTTCATCCATCCATTAGTCAAACTCCCAAAGATGTGAAGAAACTCCATCTGCAAAAAGACCAAAAGTTAGACGGTTATTTTTTATTATTAAAAAGTAAGTTTGCCAGGCCCCCCTGGCCACCAGCCGGGGATTGGGGCAAAAAAATACCACAAAGCATACATTTTTTTCCTCCATGGACATAAGATATGATCCCTGGGCAAGGTGTTATCTTTGGCTGGTTTAACTGCTTCATATATTTATGGGATGAAACCCCATTTCTGTTTAATTTTTTTAAAGGAGGTGTGAAAAATTCCACTGATTTTTTTCAGATAATTCTATGAACAGAGCAGATAAGTCTATGAACAAAGCACATAATCTGTTTCACTTATCACTGGAAACCAAGATGGCAGCCATCTGAATACTAACTTTTTTGGTGAACTAAGTAAATCTGCCCAACTTACAGCCTCATCCAAAGGGGGGACTGAATTGTGCCGTGATGCATGCCAACACTGGTAGATTTGCCCTCCTGGGGGAACTTACTCAGACAGAGGAACAGAAACAGGCAGGTGACACTCACCATGCCATATAGTGCCCAGTGCCCAGTGCTCAGAGGCTGAGAGAGGGGAAACTGCGCTTGGGGTGTGCACACACCCTGTGCCCCTGCCACACCCCCTCAACAGCCCGGCCTTGTCTCCCCTGCTGCTCTGCCCTGGGCATCGCACCCCCCACCCCATGGGCGCAATACCACTGCCAGTGTTGCATTAGTGCTCCTACACCACTTTTAGCTGCATTGTCACAATGGGCACATGATGGGAAGGTCAGGGTGGGGGGCAAATGGAGCTGACTTAAGTTGCCTTCCACCTCAGGTTTGCAGCAATTACTCTGCAGCCCTGACTTTTGGACTGTCTATTGAGCTCAATGGGGGGCTCCCCAGCAGCAGTAATTTTTTTCTTGGTTACTTGCCTCCCTGCACCACCAGAAAGTCCTCTTGGAGGTGGCATGGCAACGCTGTTGCAGCAACATGTCCTGCCACTGGGTCTCTAGATGGGGCTGTTTTTCTTCATTCAGAAATCACAGTGCCAGTTTAGCTGAGTTATTTCCTTCTAAGCCCATCAACTCTTTTCATGAATTTAAAAGAGTGTAACTCTTTTTAGGATGGCACTGTTTGTCAGTTATAAACATAATATCATACCTGAGGTTGCTGAGAAAAATCCAGCTGTGTATTTTAATTATTGTATTGAAATAGAAGAAGAGTTTGGATTGCGCGCTGACCCAAAGACGCTGGGACCGTCCGCACGGACGGTCCTGGGAAGAGGTGGGACGCCGGCGCCGCGGAGCACCGCCGCCCTGGCGTGTCCCTGGGCCTCCGGCGCGTCGCCGAGGCCTGGGGACATGCCCCCCTGGAGCCCTCGCGTTGCCTGGCCCAGCCGGGCAAGCAGAGCCAGGGGCGTGTCCCCAGGCTCCTCCTCGGGCGACGCCAGAGCCAGCTCCAGGGACAAGGTAAGTGCCGGGTGGGGGAGGCGGCTTCACGGCGGCGTATCCCCAAAAAGAGCGCTTCCCAGCGCTCTGGGAATACGCTGGCTTCAGGCCGGCCGGGCGGGCGGTGCGAGGGCGGAGCGGCTGCGCTGCAGCTGCGCCCCCTGTGCGAATGGCGGCCTGGAGACAGCGTTTTTACCGTCTCCAGGCCGTCATTTTCTGCCCGTGCGGAAACGGCCAAAGTCACAGAAATTCAGTCACAGGAAACAATGTATAGATTGTACTCAGGTGATTAAAAAAGATTATTAATCATTATTACAGATTACAGATAGTCAAGAAAAATCTGTATTTATTAGATATGGAATGTGATAACACCAGAATATAGCACATAGAGTATATGAGCCAGGCATGTACTTGGGAATGGGATATTTTGAATTCATTTAGTTCAGATCAAAAAGTTACAATTGCTAAGATTTTAACATCATCCAAAACCTGCTGAACATATAGGTTGCAGTAGAAAAAACTTGGCTTGGTTCATCCAAATAGAGTGACCTGTTATCAAATCATAATTTCATATCTTGTGCTTTAGAGAAGTTATAATAAAATATAATTAGTTGTCTTGTAGCAATTAGAAGAGTTGGTTTTTATACCCCACTTTTATCTCCTGTAAGTAGTCTCAAAGTGGCTTAGAATTGCCTTCCTTTTCCTCCCTGTAATAGGCACCTTGTGAGTTAGGTGGGGTTGAGAGTTGAGAGAACTGTGACTAGCCTCAGTTCACCCAGCAAGCTTCATAAGGAAGAATGGGGAATCAACCCCAGTTCTCCAGATTAGAGTCCACCTCTCTTAATCACTACACTACACTGGTTCTCTATCTGGCCTCATGCAATACTGCCTTCAAAACCTTGTCATGGTTATTAAACTTACTATAAACAGTATCCATTGCATTTGAATAAAATTCTTCACTGGCACATTAGATGTTAATGCATCAGTTTGTCACATGCCTCTCTGCTCCTTACCACAAACCTTTTTCCATCATTTTCCATCATGAATAATCATGCTATTTTATTTTGTTTGTTGGATTTCTGTCCTGCCATAGCTCACAGTAGTGACTGATTTCTTTTAAGCACACAGTTCTAACAACATGTCATATAAAATAATCTGCTATAGAGAAGACTAAAATCCCTTATAAAAAAACTACTCATACAAAGTTATTTACAACAAAACATGCCCTTCTCCAGCAAAACAGGCCGGAAAAATGCTAATTTGGGGGAATTTAATTTTTCAGTTCCCTTTTAATGCTGACTTTTTTTGATAAATAAACAACAACAAAAATCTAGTTTGAATGCCCACTCCAATGATTGCATTCTTCAGGGTTCCCAAGCACTCATCAAAGAATACTGGGAAACAATAGTGCAGAATCTCTCAACTTGCCTTTATTTATCTATTGGTTTACTTCACCAGGAAGAAGTGAAAGTTGTAGTTGTAACAAGTATTGTTACAGATGTATATTCATCTCCTCTCTCAGGTGTTCTGAGGAGGAAGCTGAGGCCATGAGGCTGATTCACAATCAAAGCAGTAAATATGTTTGTTGTATTCTCCAATCTTATGGTGAGTGTTTTTACAGCATAGAAGTATGTGTTATCCAAATTAGTCTGGTCTGTTCCCTTTTTGGTTGGGGAATTAGCTAGGAACAGACCTGCAATGCAAGAGGCTGGGTAATGAGATCTGCAGCAATTTATACATAGGCCATTCCCCCTGGAATTCTGCACACAAAACAGCAAGTAAGGATAAGGTCTATAATTCCATGAAGAATTAAAAATAGTAAAAAATACACATGTAAGCTGCAATACACAGAGAGAGTTTCAAGAAGGCTAGAATGGAGAGAGAGGTGATCAAGGGGACAAAAGCTGATTTCCCCAAGCCACCACCCCCAAATTTGGATTGGGCCATAATACTTGGACAGTAGGTTTAAGGTTAAATAAACATTTGGGAGAAGGGGTTCAGGTGATCTAGCCATTCTGCTGATAGAATCAGGGTGTGGACATTTGCAAGTTCTTTGTGAGATCAGAGCCAGGTGTGTCTTCTCAAGGCTGCACTGTTGTTATCCAAATGTGAGTGTCTGAGCCTAAGGGAAAGTTGTTTGCTACTGTGCATAGTTGAGTTGGGAGAGGGAAAGCACATGTCAGGCAAACTCTCTTGATATCAAAGCCCTTGAATTAAAACATCCTGCCCTTACACTGCTCCATGAGTCTGGGTTGTCTATGGTACCAAAAAGTATCTGGTAAGGACTTAGAAATTCCTCTCCCCCCACATCTGGTTATAAACTTGCATGCCAACATATGGATTACATAATCATATGCACATGATCTAGAACGCCCGTGTCTGTATAGGTACTCTGTCAGTTGACATTATGATGGATAGATTTAGGAAGATATGGCCAAGTGAAACAGATGTATTGGGGAAAGTAGGAGAATCAGTGCATTTAATGCCAATGTCTGCTCTTAACAGCCTGGATTACTTTCCTTCGATTTTGGGTGTGCTTAAATTGGGGGGGGGGGGGATTAGCAGTGTGAAGCATTATGTGACATGCAAGAATTCACTCTAATTTGAACATTTGATGTAAGTTGAATATAGGGAGAAAAGTTTGTAGCTGCCAGCTAGCCTATTTCTCTACAAAGCACAAGAGGCTCATGTATCATGGTTTGATAACCATTATAATTAAGATGAACTACCCATAAAATAAAATACAGAATATTTTTTAAGTGGTTCTTCTGACTCAAGAGTTCACAAAATGACACAGAAAATTCACAAAATGATTAGTAACATAAGTAAACAAACAGTATCCAATGAATACATACAATGCAAAGTTTCTAAACTGCTCTGCCTTTTTTTCGTGGATTATCTCTAGTTTCTCAATTTTTAGTAAGTACTATTTCCTCTTCTCGTTAACTGTTATAGAAACTTACATAAATTCCAGATGTAACACTTTTTCACAGTTGAATCATTTTAAAATTATGAATGACTTTCATTTCAGCTGCTTCCACTTGGGGAATTTTCCTCAGGTGGAAAGCAAGCGAACATTTAAAGGGAATGTTTATGTTCATTCTGGGTTTCCAGAATGTTTATGTTCATTCTGGGGGCTTCCCCCTGTTTAAATCCTCTTTATTCTGGTTCAGAGGGGGAAATATGAGAGAGCTTCAGGTGGAGCATCCCTACGGACATTCCAGCCCCACCACTATGGAAGAATGGCAGAGCTAAGCTGTACTTCCAAACTAGCACAAAACAACTGTGGTGTTTTGACCTATGATTCCCTTTTCATCCTTTAAATTGCATAGCCCAGTTGCACTGTATCTTCAGTTGGTATGGTTTAAGGAAAGGGGCAAATGGGCCATGCGGAACGCACTACAGTCTCCATCATGCTCTGATTTTGTACACATGAAATGGAGGAAAGGAGGAAGTGGATGGAGTGAAAATGGGTGTTTTTGGACCCTCAAGAATTTCTACCCCACTGGCTGTTATAACTGTAGCAAAGGCACATTTTTGCCCCTGAGTAAACACAACCTTGTTCAAAATTAACTTTTTATGGCTGAACAAAAATAAATAAATGTGTTTATATTTACAAGTGATAAAATGTGTGATTCTTGATTTAGGATTTCTAATTACAGCATTCAATTATTAAAAATCTTTTAAAGTAATAACACCAGGCAGGTAATTTTCATTTATATTAGTCACACATCTAAATCATGCTATAAGTATAAAAGATGCAGTAGAAAATATTCATTTCAGTTGTAATGTCCACAAATATCCTACACTTTACTCAGCTGAATTCTAAAAACCCATCAGACATATAAAAACCACTCCATACTACAAGAGTTACATTTTGTGACTGGCTGTACCTTTATCATAGTAATATTCACATACTTTCCCTAATAGCACAAAATTGCACAATGGGAACAGTCTTTTTCAGGCCTATCCCCATAGTGCTGCTTCCTTCTGCAGGTGAGGTCAACAAGGAAATGTATCTCTTTGCCCAGTAAAGTTCCAGAAAGATGTCCAGTTAGAGAAGTTCTAGTCTATTCACAGTGCAATCCTAAGTAGCCTTCTATGTGCACAGAAGACCTCAGCTTAGAAGGGTGTAACACTGTTGAGTGACTCTAGACTTTACCTTGGTTAAACAGTCACCAAGTTAACCATGGTTTGTATCTTATTGCTGTGGTGATGGCAGCACTTTACTGTGGCACAAGCTGCTGCGCACCAACAGAAAAGTTTACTGTTTCAAATGCACCAGATGCACCAGTTGAACCAGATGATCCAGCCCATATCTTTAAAGCATCTAGATCTCTTTCTACTTTATAAGATTGCAATTTTCAAGTCCCATAAGTATCACATAAATTCTTTAAACATTTTAAATATTCAGCCTTAGGGCATAACTACAGCAGCACATGTTCCCCAAAGCAGACTTAAGAACCAGATTTGGAGCTGACTTATGAATGCATAAGCACATTTACAGCTGACTGTAGAATGAAACGGTCAGTGTTTGAGACCCTAGAGTAAATGAGCTGCCTATGAGCAGGAGAAGAAGAATGTGACTCACATACTGTCTTATTTGGAAGTCTGTATGTGTGTTGGAACCTATCCAGGTTTCTGCTTTGACTTTCAGCTCTAGAAGTGGAAGCATGACAAGCTTATGAAAAAATAAAGTAACAAGAATGATCTGATATGGGACCAAACACGGCTCCATAGCACTACACCCTTTGTGGCCATTGTCTTAACATCTATGCTTTTCCCCCACCCCCCATTTGGAGTGCCTGAAGCTAAGGAAGTGACATGGGTGGAAAACAGGACACTGCCAGAGTATCTGATTCCCTGAGATGATCTATGCAGACACCTTCTTAGACAGAGAGACCAGCTGGAAGGGGACATTTCTAGTGCAGAACTGGAAGGGGACATTTCTAGTGCAGAACTGAATTATGAAGCAATAACACTTTGCCTTATTATGTTTTTTTCCTTATTTCTCCATATTCCTGAATTCCAATCAGAATACAAAATATTTGGTACAATAATTTTTCATTTCAATGGCATGAACTAAACATTTTGTTATGTTATGTGTACCTGTTTAGTAATGATTTTAATTAACAATTGTACAATTGAGTTACTATGAACAATGAACACTTTTTCCCAAAAATAGTCACAGATCTGGAAACTGAGCAATTGCACAGCAGGGTACAGGTAAGAAGTTAAATATGAAGGGTATTTAGAGAAATAGTACTGTGACAGTACAGTCAAAAGAATTTAATTGCACCCTACATTTTCTTGGGAAAGATGTTTTACATTAATACAATTTACCCCAAAGCAGCACAGACAACTCAAGGTCTTGGTACAAACAAAATACTTCTGAGAGAGAACTACCTTACATTACCTATTTGGCTTTAATCTTACTCTTTGTGCAGGACTATAAACTTGGCCCATCTTCAGTGATCCTTACATCTTCAAAAGTATTCAACATGGTTAAATATTATGAAGTTCTGTCCTGACCAGGGTGCATAGTCCAGTTTTAATTCCTGGTTACAAGTTCTGGCTATGATGGAAATCCTGTTTAGTGTTTAGGGTTAAAATTGGTGTAGATGTAATCTTTTACAATGGTTAAAGCCATCTGAGTAAAGGAGGAAAATTCATGATCACATGGCCCACTCTCTCTCTTTTAATCATTGTTAGAGATTAGGGATATTAATCCTTTATTGAGCCAAGTGAAATATATTAGTTTAACAAAACATTTCAGTTTACAGATAATGACAATAAGAGTTATCTATCATCAGTGTGAATTTGTGAAAAAAATCCATTTTTCCTAAACCAAACTAAATCTTGAGACTCTATTAGCAAAAAAGGCAATCAGATGCTTATTTCATTTCAAGTTCATTACAGTATAATCTTAAGTGCTGTGGTTGCTGACTGTCAGAGACAGACCAAGGGGAAACTGTGGCTGGGGCACACGCATGCCCTGTGCCCCTGCCACAGCACCACCCGCCCCCACCCCGGAACACCACGTGACACCCCGACACAGCTTGACCATGTCTCCGCTGTGGCTCCACCTGGGGTGTTGCTCCTCCCTCGTCCCATTGGTCATATGCCACTGCTGACCATTTATATAACTGTGACACCTGTCTTACAAACTTACTAGAGTTCTTTGAGGGTGTAAACAGGCATGTGGATAAGGGGGAACCAGTGGACATTATCTACTTGGATTTCCAAAAGGCTTTTGACAAAGTTCCTCACCAGAGACTATTGAGAAAACTCAGCAATGAAGGAATAAGAGGGGAAGTCCTCCTATGGATTAAAAACTGGTTGAGAAACAGGAAGCAAAGAGTGGGTGTAAATGGGAAGTTCTCACAATGGAGAGATGTAGGGAGTGGTGTCCCCCAGGAGGATCCGTTTTGGGACCAGTGCTCTTGAACCTATTCATAAAATGACTCCTGGAGGTAGGGGTGGGTAAGCGTGGTGGCCAAGTTTGCAGGTAGATGAGATACCAAATTATGGTAGGGTGGTGGAGAACCACAAAGGATTGCAAGAGAGCTCCAAGCGAAGCAGACCTTGATAAATTAGGTGAGTGGGCTAAGAAATGGCAAATGCAGTTCAATGTAGCAAATGCAAAGTGATGCACATAGGAGCAAAAAAAATCCAAACTTCACATACACGCTACAAGGGTCAGTGCTATCAGTCACAGACCAGGAAAGGGATTTGGGCGTCTTAGTTGATAGTTCCATGGGAATGTCAACTCAATGCATGGCAGCTGTGAAAAAAGGCAATGACTCTATGCTGGGGATAATTAGGAAAGGGAATTATGATAATAAAACTGCAAAGATTGTCATGCTCCTTATATAAAGCAGTAGGTGCTGACCCAGCGATCTTGGAGTACTGTGTCCAGTTCTGGTGCGATCTCAAAAAAAGGATATTGAGGAGATAGAAAAAAGGGCAGAGAAGGGCCAACAAGGATGATTGAGGGGACTGGAGCACCTTCCCCTATGAGGAGAGGCTGCAGCATTTGGGGACTCTTTAGTTTGAGAGGAGATCGCCTGAGGGGGGGATATTATTATGATTGAAGTCTATAAAATTATGCATGGGGTAGAAAATGTTGACAGAGATAAATTTTTCTCTCTTTCTCACAATACTAGAACCAGGGGGCATACATTGAAAATGCTGGGGGGGGGGGGAGAGAATTAGGACTAATAAAAGGAAACACTTCTTCACGCAACGTGTGATTGATGTTTGGAATATGCTGCCACAGGAGGTGGTGATGGCCACTAACCTGGATAGCTTTAAAGGGGCTTGGACAGATTTATGGAGGAGAAGTCGATTTATGGCTACCAATCTTGATCCTCTTTGATCTGAGATTGCAAATGCCTTAACAGACCAGGTGCTCGGGAGCAACAGCTGCAGAAGGCCATTGCTTTCACATCCTGCATGTGAGCTCCCAAAGGCACCTGGTGGGACACTGCGAGTAGCAGAGAGCTGGACTAGATGGACTCTGGTCTGATCCAGCTGGCTTGTTCTTATGTTCTTGTTGCTCAAATGCATGGGCAAATTGGGGTTTTTTGGACTTAGTATTGATTTATTGATCTATTGATATGGTTATTTTGAAAAATCAAAGATCTAAATATATACAGGAATGGAGAGGCCATGGGCAATTGAAATGATACAGCAGGACAAGAAACGGGAAGTAGTCAGCAACAGGGGTGAGGGGAAAGTGTGCAAAGCAGCATGAAGGAGGGCAGGGAGTAAGATTAGATAGACTGGCTGAGGGTGTAGGGAAGAGGTCCGGGGCACTGGCAAATCTGTCCAGCTCTGGTAGCAAAGCAAAATTAAAATTGTGCTATAAGTAGATTTGCTTACTGCCAAGAGAGCGGAAAGTGAAAGTGGGGTTAGAGGAAATACGTCTGTACAAGAAATCTTGCTGTGGCAGACATTTGCCTCCATCATGCAGCAAACGCTTGTGCGAAATTGGCCAGAGATTCATACCTTCACTTTAAACCGAGGTTCTATGTATTTCAAATATCAGAAACAAATAGAATATATAGAGTACAAAATACAGATTGTATTGACTAATGATTTGAATCAAATAATGTTTAAATCAATGTATTTGGTGTGAGACTGAAATAAATTTTGGCTCTGTAAAGCCTCAGAAGAACAAAAATTTGCATAGCAATCTCACTTAATACTATTTAAAACAGATGCTGTTAACAATTCACCTTTACCACTGTGGAATCACCTTTCCCTGTTACAAAAATCTCAGGCAGGAATTGCTCAATTGTACCTTTGCAGGAATATCCTCACATTCAGTGCTGTTTACGATTGATGGACATACCTAACCACAGAAAGAAAATAGCACAAATATATTACGATGAACAACTCTCATATGCTTCCATAAACTTTATGTTTTATCTTTTGAAAAGCTTCTGCTATTTAATAAGATTTAGCCTCTTATTTTTAATCTCATATTGCAGTTGCAAGGAAAACTCTAGTACTGCTCAGCCATGTTATGTTGTTGTCATGGATACACAAGTAAGGTACATTACTTCCCATAGTAAATAAAGATTCTGAAAGAGTGCCTGGTAGGATTTACTAGCCTTGTAGTATTGTTAGCTGCTAAGAGCTTTAAATAAGCAAATGGTTGTGGTTTTAAAATAACATGCAGTCGTGGTAGGAAATATATATCTCTAGAAAAATCTTCACACAAGTGTTGAAACTCTGTGATTTTATCATCATTTACTTTTTAAAATTTGCTTCCATCTCCTACCTCTCTTAATATTAACAGTGTAATTGGTCATAGTAAAAAATGAAAAAAAGAAACAAAAATACAGATGGTTCACATAGGCCAATTACCCACTGTTCCCTGCCCTCGCCCTGCTCTAGCACAAAAATTAGCTTCAGAAGTGCTCTCACTTTCCCGTAGAAAGCAAAAAGCACTCACAGGGCAAAAGGAAGCACATTGGGACAAGAAATCTTGCCCTAACATGCCTCCTCTCTTGACGTGCCGCAAAGAGGAAGCGCAGCGGGACAAAAAATTTTGCCCGACGTACTTTGTCCCACTGCATGCCAGAGTGCCAATGGGTAATCGGCCAATAATCACTTTAGCCCACCCAATACAAGGGAAAAATGAATAGGCAATAGGCAATTAATAGTTCTTGAAAGAGTGTCCATATACAGCAAGAAATAGGTATAAAAGGCTCAGTACAAAAAGAATGAGAAGAAAAGGCTAAATGGAGGACAAGATTGAAATAACGGGAAAGTGCAGAGGCTGTGAAGATAGAGATCAGATTTATGTGCAGCTATCGGGGTGTATTGCTGATTCTTGATTATTTTTGTCCCTTTCTGTGAAACCACAAATTGCTAACCTAAAGGACCACTTATGGGGAAGTCCTGTTGGACTTCAAATATTGCACTATGACCCTTTTAGCAACTAAAGCAGATCTAGGGATCCCAAACCCCTGACAATTAGGGAGAACCCAATGAACAAATATAGATTCCAGGAGTAAAGTATTAGAAGTAAGGGCTAGGAAAGAAGATCAAGTAAAATCAGTTAGTATCCTGCCACAATGATACCATTTCAGAACAGCTTCCTAAACATTTGTTTCAATCGCCAATAAGTGCAAGCAGTCTCACAAGGAGGAAACTCAAAGAAAATCAGTGTCAGAATGTTTAGGTCCAACTAATATTTAATGCAACTTAATAGAAACTAGTGTGGTGCAGGCAATAGGGCTGGCCTTGAACTTGGGAAGTCCTGTGAACACTTTGCTGTGCTTTGAAGCCTTAAGCTAATGCATCTAGGCTAGTCTATGAGCCAAACACACTGTCAGTTAACAGTGATTAATAAACAGATCAAAGGTGCAGTCCACTGGGAAGTGCAATGACATGAAAGAAACCTCTACTCTGAGCATGACTGCCCACTGGGAGCTTGCACAACTCCCATTCATCACAATGGGGCTTGCACAAAAGAACTTCCAGGTGGATCGTGACCTTCATTCTTATATCTAATGTTTCCTGTCAGTCCTAAATAAATTCCTTACAAGCACCTTTATCTGAATTCAGTTTTTAGAAGTGAGCTTAAAACCAAGCTGATCAGAATCAAAATTGACTTTAAAAACTCCAAGCACACTTTAAAAAACAACAACTGTAGACCTTTTGTATTTTAAGATCATGGAAAAGCAAAAAATTAGTTGATTTTGGTAGCACATGTATTAATAGCTACAAGAGGTTTGGCTTATTTCCAAATGACCCAGCTTTTCAGATAGAAATTTCCTGATTCATATTCAGAAAGCCTTTAGTTAGCACAGAAAATGATGAAACACTTACCGAAATTTCAACTAATGTTGGACACATTGCATAGAAGCAACTTCCACCAAAAGTCACGGGGCATTCCCAGTTAATGTATTAGTAATCAGGATATATTTTGTGTCAGCTCATCCAACAAACTCTTTGCATAACCTACAGAATGGCTTACTGTTCAAAAGGGATATTCTTGTTAAAATTCAGCCTGCATTCTTAATTATAGGAAGCGAAGCATACTAATTTTAGTACATCTAAGATGTTTAAAATTGGTCTGTCAACTACTCAAGAATGGAACACTAAAGAATCAACACATCAAGGAAAATGTCTTTGACAATTAAAACCATATTTTAGGCTGTACATAGGTGAAAGTTGAACAGAAACCGAAGATTCAGGTCCAGGAATGAATTGGAAAAGGCTTTCTCTCTTCAGCCTCCTCTCAGTAGCTCAGGGGTCCTCAAACTTTTCTACTTCTGGGTAATGAGAACTATTCCAAACTATTAACCTGCCCAGGCATATTACCAAGTTTTGCCCTCTCCTCAAAAGAGAGCATGGACTGGTAAGGTACCAGATAAAGATCGCAGATACAAATCCTATGAAATACAAATATTTCTTTTTAAAAGCTAAGAGCAGATCTTTTAATGGTCTGTTCCTGGATTTTCTAGAGGATGCACAAGTCACCCTTCAGCAGACAGTGAGTTACAGGTAGTTCATGAGTTATGAAACCCCTGCACTAGCTTTTGTGCTAGCTGTCTGTTTTTGTTTGCTTGTTTGCTTTTTGATATTTATATCCCACTTTTCCCAATTGGAATCCAAAGCAACTTACACGTCATTCTCCTCTTCTTAATTTTACCCTCACAATGTATTTTTGTGTAAAGTACAGTAAAGTCATAACTGCCTTATGGCAACCCCAATAAGAGGTTTTCAAGGCAAGTGAGAAGCAGAGAAGTTTGCCAGTGCGTTCCTCTGCAAAGTCTTCATTGGAGGTCTCCCTTCCAAGTATTGACCATGTTCAGCATCTGGGATAGGCACTAGGACCACAGCAGAGCATTCTACTACAAAGAAGGTCCAGGAAGAAGTGGCAGATTAATTCAGAACTTTCCTGAGATCTTTTGGTGAGACAGAGTATAGCAGCTTAATTATCAGTTAAAGTTTTTCTTGGGCTGTGCTTTATCAGGCTGCAAAGGAGCATGAGGTGAGCTTGGGGTGTCCTCATGACAAAATTATGTTTGATGCATTTTTAAAAATGTCTGGGAAAATACTGGGCTGAAAAACTTACCTTTTGGCTTGGTTTTTTATATGTGCAGAGGAGTTGAGGGAATTGTCAAACATTACAGGTGGATAAAATAATGTAAAAGTGTATTCATTAACACTTCATAAAGGTCAACATAATTTATTCTATTATTTAAAAGAGTTGTTAATTATAAATGTATATATAAAGAAAATATGTATATAATATGTGGAGGTATCATTTTGCCCTTTTGCCCCCTTTCAAAAAAAGGAGATCTAGCTCTAAGAATAAATTTAAAATCACACATAGCCTTGTTGCACGTGTTTTTATGTGAATATGAAATGCATATGCAGTTCTTGTCTTCTTTCAAATGTGTTATATTTGTCTTATATTACTGCAATATAATTATAATCACTGGCTGGAATAATAACATGTTTTAATTACATGTTTGTGTATGTAAAACCACACATATTAAAAAAAATAAGTTCCATGGCATAACTAAATTTAATAAACTAAGGCTTAAAAGCCATAGGGCATTGATGTAATCTATTAATAATTTTCCATTACTAAATTTTCCATTACTAAAACCAATCTTTATTACTCACATTAATTTTCAAAGAAATTGTTCAGTGATTACTCCAATTTGTAAAAGCAACCTTAATAAATGGTATTTATCAATCAATACATTAATAGTTGACAAAATTAATTTTGGACTCGCTATTCACTTATATGTGTGAACTAACGAACAAGAGAGACATTTAAAGTGCAGACTGTCACACCATCTTGAGATGCACTTTGAGAAAGTATGTCTTTTTCAAAAATGTGCTTTATGTACTTATTTGTTAAATATTTAAGTAGAAATTACATGTAACAAATGTGTGCCTCCAAAGTGGCATCACTACATTGCTTTCTAGAATCACTTTTTTTTAAAAAAAGATCTGCTTTAAAAGTCCAATAACATGTATCACCTGTTCTGGGGTGTGTGTGTGTGTGGGGGGGGGAAGTGTTTACTATTCACATTTTCTCTTTCTTTTAGATTTTTAAAATGCTGTTTGAAACTCCCTGTTTTACACTACAGCTTCAATGTAGAGAGAGTTAATTTAAATTTGATAACAAATGGCCCTGCTATTGAAATAAATGTAGCCAGGCAACTTCAACTAAGAAACCTTCATTGGGCCTCAATTATGTATGCAGCTTCTTTGAGAAATAGTTTCACACATCTGACCCAAGGACCACAATGTTGTTGCCATGAAATTTTTTAAAAAAACCCTGCATGGAGGCAGGCAATGTTTCATTCCTGGACACTTTTCACATGGGCTGAAATTACCTCCTCCCAATATAGAGGATGTACGAACACAGAACTGCTGCAGATGCACAGGACTGTTTTCGTTCCTCTTTCTTACATTTTTTTTCTTATGAGTACAGATATAATTCATATAATAAATGCTTTTTAAAAAATAAAGCAATGAGCTTTTTTCCCATCCTTTGCATCTGAACGCTTGTTCCAGACTGTCCTAATCAAAGCAATAGTGTGAAACCAGATAGACAGGCAAAGGGTTAACCCCAACACCATTTCATTTTTTTTTCAAAATGGCTGCTTTGTCTGTGTGCATACACCAACAGCAAATGTCCTTCTGTTATTGTACAGCCAATTTCATGTGTCAAGTATTCATATGCTAATAATGGTACAGTTTCTCACTTTACTCCCCCCATAGATAAATTGTAAAGATTCTTAGAGACAGTGAGACACAGGAATAAACAGCTTTTATTTCAGAAGTGATAAATTACTTTTCATTCAAACAACACGCAACACATGCTGCTGACCAGTATTGTTTCTATTCATTGTTAGTTTGCCTTCTGGGTTTTCTTTTCTTTACTTTTTTAAAGTCTTAGAGCAGTTAGAAAATATTTAGCAGATCCAGTTTGAGTTTGTACAAAAATGACTTCAGTGAATTCCTTTCCTTTTCATTTTGTGGACATAGAAATCATTTTTTTTTAACCTAGCACTTTTATAGGCAAAGTTTGCAGTAGGAATTGAAACTGTACTGCCATATAAAACATCCTCATTTTATGGTTTAAAAGAAAGCATGAAGCATGAGCTGAGAAATTATACTACTTTCGTTTTCGTAGTATCCAAATGTGATAATGTAACACAAAGCAACAATCATGTTTAGCATTAACCTAATTCTGAGGAGTTTAGATTAAACATTAAAGAACTTCATAGAAGGCTGAATAAATGAAGACATGAGAGTAATATGTAAGATCGGACCTACAGCAATGTGTGACATTTACAATAATAACAACATTTGTTTTAAAAATAAACATACTACTTGGATGAAAAATGAGGATCAACACATTTAATATGAGAATTAGGCTTTTGTGTTAACTTGCTGAAAATAAATGCAATGTAATGTAGATTTTAAAAGCTGAGAATTAGGGATGCATAAACACATATCCCCTGGGATTAGTTACACTCAAAAACTTGTGTTCACATATTGACCTGAAATGTACAGTATAAGCATGTCACAAATTCATCTGAAATTAGTCTTTTAAAAATATTTTTCTACAGAAGAATCATAGAATTCAAAAATTTACTTACATTTTAGACTGATTTAAATTGATCCTAACTACTGATCAATAATTATTCATATACTTAATTCACTGTTGTTCAATGACTATTATATTTGTCTATATCTACACTATAGGAGAAAGTACACAGCTATAATTAAAAAAAATATGACAAAATAAATATGTCATATTAATAAACTATTTTCCAAATGATACAACAGCCTCTCTATAGTGCACTTTAAGAAATCAATAATGAAAAAGGTTTTCCAAAGGATGCTGAAAAAGTTTGGCCTGGTTATTGTAGCAAGTTACTGCATGAGTACACAAGTAAAATTCAATTTACAAGAGGGAAAAGTTGACAGTTAATTTAGTCCTTGGACAGTGACTAAATTTAGATATCTTGAGCAACCTGTTGCCAATATTTCTTTTCTGGGCAAGGTGCTTATGAGGATGATAATGTCACAACTTCATTATTTGAACTTATTTCAATAAGATTTCAAACCTGTTTTTTGACAGGAACCTCATTGGTTGACTGTTTGGATTACTTATGCCAGAAATATAACAATGCTTGTAGGTTCTGCCAGACCAGTGGTTCTCAACCTTCCTAATGCTGCGACCCTTTAATACAGTTCCTCATGTTGTGGTGACCCCCAACCTTAACATTTATCCATTTTACAGATGGAGAACACTGATGCAGAGAGTCTTAGGCAACCCCTGTGAAAGGGTCGTTCGACCCCCAAAGGGGTCCCAACCCCCAGGTTGAGAACCACTGTGCTAGACCTTTCATTCATTGGCTTTTGCTATAATTAACTATGGTATCTGTTGGAGCACTTGGTCAAGTTGGAGATTGTAGGGTATGTTATTGTGCTGGTTATTTGCCTACTTGACTGTCCATTTCCAGAAGGTAATATGTTTGGTGCTGTGTTAGTTATGCTGTGATGGTACTCAGTGTTTTATTATCTCACCTGTGTTCTTTAATATCTACAAAAAGTTGCTGGGAGAGAGGTCATCCAGAGTTATATTATGTTTCACCAGTATGCTGATGACACAACTCTTTTCTTAGGCCCTTTCCGCATGGGCCAAAAACGACGGCCTGGGGGCGGTAAAAACGCCGCCCCCAGGCCGCCGTTCGCACAGGCCTGACTGCCCTCCCCCTCCCCCAGGGGGGCGTCAGGCCGCCCTAAACAACAACCCTTTTAAAGGGTTGTTGTTGGGGGGAAAGCTTGATCTTCCCGGGCGGCGCGGTGTGAACCGCTGGCCGCCGGGAACTACGCTGGCTCCCTTTGCCCCGTCCCACTCACATTCTTGTCTCCGATAGGCCATGCTGGTTGCCATTTCTCGGCCCATTTCGTCTGTCCTCCCACCCCCCTGGAGGTCGGAGGGCAGCGTGGGCAACGGCTCTCGACGGCCAGCAGGCGGCATGACGGGACAAGGTGAGGACAATGGGTAGGGGGAAGAGGCGGCTCCATCGCGGAGTCCGCCTGCCGTTTGTCGGCCTGCTAGCTGAGGTCTCGGATCCGCAGATGCATGCATGCGAACGGCCTTCGCCTCCACGCCGGTGGAATTCTCGCCGGCATGGAGGCAACAGGGAGGCCGTGCGGAAACAGCCTTACTTTCACCAGTGGAGTTCCGAATCATCTTCAAGGTGTTGGTGTTGACCTTTAAGGCCTTACGCATTTGACTCTGGGACTCTCTGCATTGCCTTCGGGACCGCAGATACTCCCCATATGTCTCGAAGCCCACTCTCCCTGCGCTCAGCAGAGGCCAATTTACTGGAGATCCCTAGCCCCTCAATGATGCGGCTGGCCTCCACTCGGGCCAGGGCCTTTACGGCTCTGGCCCCTGCCTGGTGTGGAACACTCTACTCACTCAGGCTGTCCGGGCCCTGCGGGACCTTGGAGAGGATTCCACAGAGGGCCTGCAAGACCGAATTGTTCCACCGGGCTCTTCGGAGAGACCACAGCCGCTGAGGGTGCTCCTCTGCTTTCATCCTCCCCTGCTGTATAGGGTCCCTAACATCATCGGGACCCATCACTCTTCTTGGGAGGGTTGCATATGGGTTCGTGGGATACTGTTTTAGAATGAAAATTTTAAACTTTTATATATTTATGTTTATATATGCTTTTATATTGTTCACCGCCCTGAGCCCTTTGGGGATAGGGCGGTATACGAAATCAAATAATAAATAAATAAATAAAATAAAAATAAGTGAGCCTGTAGATGTTCAGACACTGGCCCTAGCAGACAATTGAATGAGCATAGCTGGGATTGAGAAATATCTGGAGATTTGGGGAGTGTTTGAAGATGGTGGGGTTTGAGGAGGGAGGGACTTAAATGGGATATAATTCCATAGAGTCCACATTCCAAAGCAGTCATTTTCTCCAGATGAACTGATCTCTGTCACATGGATTTCAGCTGCAATAGAAGGAAATCTCCAGCCACCACCTGGAGATTAGCAGTCCTAGATGTAGCAATTTTTCCAGCTTCAGATGGCTCATCAGTTGCAGCTCTTTCTCAGCAGACAGGAGGTAGCCACAATGGCCCATGTACTAGTTTCCTCCCAGATAGATGACTGCAATAAGTTTCAGCTAGTTAAAAAAAGGTTACCCTCCTACCTGCCAAGATTAGTTATTGTCATCATTCCACCACAGTTTCAAAAATACCCATATTGATTACCAATCAGTCCCAGGACCCAATTCAAAGGGCAGGTTTTGACCCATAAAGCCATGATACTTAAAGGACCAACTTCTCTCAGACATCACATCTCCATTCTTTCCTCTGAGTGAAGTGAAAAGGATTTTCATAGAATAGAGTGCCTTCTCTGATGTTGCCCCCCATTTCTGAAGTGCTGTTTTATTGGAAGTTGGTGTGTCCCCTTCCATTGTACCATTTCAACAGCAACTAAAGTTGTATCTATTGGAACAAACTTTTTGACAAGTATTATGACTTTTAAAAAATGTACTACAATGACTCTTATTAAATAATTTAGTCATGAGCATAAATATCCTTTCTGAGTTCCAATAAACGAATATGAGGTAAACTGAGTTCCAATAAATGAATATGAGGTAAATGTACAAAGTATCCTATGCTGACTTATACATTAGTCAACCATAATACAACTCATCAGTTTCAGTGAGTTTACATCCCTCTAATTCTTTCCAGGATTAAATAATGGATTTAGTAAGATATAGTCTCTGCTCACCTTTTGAAGTAAAAGTAGGTGGGGTAGCCATGCAATAGAATGCTGTTTTTTTTCTAAAGTGAAGATATAATTGGCATGTTTATTTGTAATTGGCATATTTTAAGCTTCATCATATTTTTGAGTCAATAAGAAATTTCCTTTCAGTTACACTTTTTTATTATTTTTACCTTTCCTGATTCTATGTGTCAAAGATCCTTGAACCATTTGATGGTTTCTAGGGCTCTAAGTATTTTCATAGGCATGGAATTGAGCCTGGATCTTATAGACTATTTTGGAAATGTATCTGGGATGTCACGTCAGGAACTTGAATTAAGTAGCTATCAGGCCCTTTCTATTTCAGATTGCTGTGTTTTCATGTGCCTTTCTCTTTCTGTGGTTTGGAGGAATGAGCAGCCTGTAAGTTAAAAATCCTTTCTTTCCCTAGGTACATCAGAAGGCATCAGAGTTGTGGCCTACTTCAAGGCACAGAATAGCCCAATCCAACCATACTCATCTTCCAAAGCAATTAGAAAGAGATCTCAGCAAATGAAATGACATGGGAATTTCATCCCTTCCTTTGAGGTTTCTTTCAGGAAAGGGTGATTGGCCTCATAATTATAGCAATTAAAAATAATTTCTTTTGAAGCTTTAAGGTCTATGGAGCTTACTTAGAGATTTCTAAATTTGTAGATAATAGATGTTAATGACTCAAAATGATTCTAATATCAAGAAGACTGTATTCAGCGTTAAATCATTTGAAAGCCTCACTACCACTATTCAGCTGCCGTAAATACCAGTCATTTATATATTTTATTTATTACTGCAAAATAGTATAACTTACTAGTCACTTACTCACTGTGTACACTTCTGCAGAACAGGAAAATCTTGTTTAAGCAGTGTGCATGTACATGTGCATGTGCGGGTTAAGCGCCATCAAGCTGCTTCTGATCTATTGTAACCCTATGAATGAATCACCTTCAGAATTTCCTACTGTTAATAACCTTGCTCAGATCTTGCAAACTTCATAAGAACATAAGAACTAGCCTGCTGGATCAGACCAGAGTCCATCTAGTCCAGCACTCTGCTACTCGCAGTGGCTCACCAGGTGCTTTTGTGAGCTCACGTGCAGGATGTGAAAGCAATGGCCTTCTGCTGCTGCTCCTCCTGAGCACCTGGTCTGCTAAGGCATTTGCAATCTGAGATCAAGGAGGATCAAGATTGGTAGGTTCCCTACCCCTGCCATAGATCGACTTCTCCTCCATAAATCTGTCCAAGCCCTTTTTACATGTTGTGTGAAGTGTTTCCTTTTATTAGTCCTAATTCTTCCCCCCAGCATTTTCAATGAATGCCCCCTGGTTCTAGTGTTGTGAGAAAGAGAGAAACATTTCTCTCTATCAACATTTTCTACCCCATGCATAATTTTATAGACTTCAATCATATCCCCCCTCAGATGTCTCCTCTCCAAACTAAAGAGTCCCAAACGCTGCAGCCTCTCCTCATAAGGAAGGTGCTCCAATCCTTCAATCATCCTCATTTCCCTTCTCTGCACTTTTTCTATCTCTTCTATATCCTTTTTGAGATGTGGCGACCAGAACTGAACACAGTACTCCAAGTGCGGTCGCACCACGGCTTTATATAAGGGCATGACAATCCTTGCAGTTTTATTATCAACTCCTTTCCTAATTATCTCCAGCATAGAGTTTGCCTTTTTCACAGCTGCCATGCGTTGAGTTGACATTCCCATGGAACTAAGACATTCCCATATCAACTAAGACGCCCAAATCCCTTTCCTGGTCTGTGACTGACAGCACTGACCCTTGTAGCGTGTATGTGAAGTTTGGATTTTTTGCTCCTATGTGCATCACTTTGCATTTTGCTACATTGAACTGCATTTGCCATTTCTTAGCCCACTCACCTAATTTATCAAGGTCCGCTTGGAGCTCTTTGCAATCCTTTGTGGTTCTCACCACCCTACATAATTTGGTATCATCTGCAAACTTGGCCACCACACTACCCACCCCTACTTCCAGGTCATTTATGAATAAGTTCAAGAGCACTGAAGTCCCCAAAGCAGGATCCTTGGGGACTACCCCACTCCCTACATCTCTCCATTGTGAGAACTTCCCATTTATACCCACCCTTTGTTTCCTGTTCCTCAACCAGTTTTTAATCCATAGGAGGACTTCCCCTCTTATTCCTTGATTGCTGAGTTTTCTCAACAATCTCTGGTGAGGAACTTTGTCAAAAGCCTTTTGGAAATCCAAATAGACAATGTCCACTGCTTCCCCCTTATCCACATGCCTGTTTACACCCTCAAAGAACTCTAGTAAGTTTGTAACTTCCTTGTGTGACTTCCTTGATTGAGTCAATCCATCTCATGTTGGGTCTTCCTCTTTTCCTGACCTTTTCTGAGCATTATTTTCTTTTCCAATAATTCTTGTTTTCTCATAACGTAACCAAATGTGACCAAAGTATGATAGCCTCAGTTTGGTCATTATTGTTCCTATGCATAGTTCAGGCTTCATTTGATTTAGAACACAGATCTGTCTTTTTGGCAGTCCATGGCATCCATAAAATTCTCATCCATAAAATTCTCCTTGAGTACCACACTTCAAATGAATCAACTTTCTTTCTGTCAGATATCTTCATTGTCCAACTTTCACATTCATACATAGTAATGGGGACTAGCATAGCATGAATGATCTTGATCTTGGTCACCAACAACTCACCCTTACACTTAAGCATCGTTTCTAGCTCTTTTATGACTGCCCTTCCCAGTCTCTTTCTCCTTATGAGATCTTGGTTGATGACTGAACCAAGGAATAGAAAAATCTTTAACAAATTCAGTCACTTAATCATCAACCATCATCATCATCATCATCATCATCATCAAAAGTTGTGTAATTCCTCAGTAGTCATTACTTTTATCTTCTTGATGTTGAGCTATAATCCTGGATTGGTGCTTTCCATTTTAATGTTCATCAGTAGTTGTGATGGACTGCAGTAGGTATATGATTTTTAAAGTACAGTTCTGTTTTAGGAAAATACTGTTTACCTTTAGAGAGGCAGGAAAGGCCACAGAACAGGGGAGCCTACTGGCTGACTGTGGCCCCCTGCACTCTGATTGGGCGAGTAACAGTGCGAAGCAGAAAGAAGGAGGAGTTACAACAAACTGAGAAGTTTTTGGTTTGAATCTTTCATGCTGTTAAGAATTGTCTGTCTTAACTGAGTGAAAGCTAAACTCTGAGGGGAGTTAGATTAGCCACAGAGAGTGACTGAGTCTACTGGTTATCAGTCTGAGTGCTGTGTGAAAATATTCAATACACAGACAAAGTGTACTGGTGGAAAGAGCCCTCTGGGGATAGGGTGGGATATAAATCTGATAAAACAAACAAATAAATAATAGGCTGGGTGAGGCCACATGGTTGGGAGGCCTCTCCCCTGCTGGGGGATTGCACCAGCACCCGGGGCCTGGGCCAGCCGTGCAGCAGGGAGACATCTCCCCTACCAGGAGATCATGCTGTTGTGTGAGGCTTGGCAGGGCTGCACGGCCGAGAGGCCTCTTTCCCACTAAGGGATCATGCTGGAATGTTAGGCCAGCCTAAGCCATGCAGCCAGGAACACCCCCCCCTCACTGCTAAGGGGGTGCTCTGGGCTCCTGTCCTCCCAAGCCTCCTTGCTGACAGGGAGGGCAGGAGCCAGCCTGGCTAGCCACTGCCAAGCGTCCCTTGGCCCTAACCCTAACACTGCCAGGCTGCCCAGGACCGCCACCACTGGAGCAGCTGCCAGGACCACCACCACTGGAGCAGTCACTGGCTATGGTAAGTGGGGCACAGTGGGAAGGGGGCAAAGGGGGCGGGGTGGGGTACAGGGGGTGGGGGGACACCTGGAGCAGGTGTTGCCCCGGGCACCATTTCCCCCCAGTACAGATCTGCATTAGGATATGTTTTGGTTTACTTTTGTTTTATTTTGAGGGTTTTTCTAACTAGGAAGGCTGGAGAGTACTGTGTGTAAATACTAAGCCAGTGTTAGAACCCAATAGCTATAAACCAGAACATCAAAGCAGAGGAACTGTACAATTTGTGAAACATCTCTGAAACTAACATCTAAGCTGAACTACAATTGAATAACCTTAAGTGATATGCTGAAGAAATTAAAAACCATGTGTCTGTATGCCAAGCTTTCTTGTGAATAGCAGGGGCGCAACGAGGCAGCCCTGGGCAAACTGTAGCCCTGGGCAAACCTGAATTGGATGCCCCCCCATGGGTGGCCACTCCATGGGTGCCTGCAGGGGGTGCATTTTTAGACATATCAGCACCAAGATTTCAGCATATCATCAGGAGACTGTCCTTATGCTACTCCCCAAGTTTGGTGAGGTTTGGTTCAAGGAGTCCAAAGTTATGGACTCCCAAAGGGGGTGCCCCATCCCCCATTGTTTCCAATGGGAGCTAATAGGAGAGGGGGGCTACAGTTTTGAGGGTCCATAACTTTGGCCCCCCTGAACCAAACTGCACCAAACTTGGGGGGTGCCATCATCTCTAGATGATACCCTGAAATTTTGGTGCTGATACATCCAAAATGCATTGCTGTCAATGGGGGTTGCAGGCTGTGCGGGGCACATTTCTGAAGGCACAGTCTCAAAACTTTCAGGGTCTCATCAGGAGACTGCCCTAATGATACCCCCCCAAGTTTGGTGCAGTTTGGTTCAGGGGGGGCCAAAGTTATGGACCCTCAAAACTGTAGCCACCATCTCCTATTAGCTCCCATTGGAAACAATGGGGGATGGGGCACCCCCTTTGGGGGTCCATAACTTTGGACTCCCTGAACCAAACCTCACCAAACTTGAAGGGTAGCATAAGGACAGTTTCCTGATGATACGCTGAAATGTTGGTGCCGCTAGCCTAAAAACCGCGCCCCCTGCAGGCCAAAAATGGAAAACCACTAAAATACCCAAAAATGAACCCTGCATTTTGATGCCCCCCACAAGGTGATGCCCAATGGGCATTATGCCAGTGGTGAATAGTGTAAATACATTCCTCTTGCCTATTTTCTTATTTGTCTCATGCAAATCCATCTCCAAGTTAATATTCCTACCTTTACTATCTTTTCTACCTGTTAAATATATCTGTTATTCTGTTTAAGTTTACTTTTGCCTCAGTATAGTTATTTTAGTGTGCCTGAGAAAGAAAGGAGTGCCCAGATAGGAAATTAAAAGGCAATGAACATCCTTAGCCTTCTGGTGTGTGATAATAAGGCTGGGAAAAAGTCTCAAACAAACACTACCTTATTTCTGAAGTACCTCAGTCCATTTAGGAAACAGCAGGAAAAATAGAGTGGTTGCCCTGCCTTGGTGGTAGTCATTTCAAGTCTTTTCTATTTTTGCTACTAATGTGGTATTATCTGCATATCTCAAATGGTTACTGTCCTTTCCAGCAATTGTCATTCCACCTTCATCTAAATCTAATACATCTTTCTTTATAATGTGTTCTGCATATAGATTGACTGGAAAGGTCTTGTCTGACACCTTTGCCAATTGGAAATGATTCTGTTCTCCATATTCTATACTAATAGTAGCCTCTTGTCCAGAGTACAAGGTATGCATCAAAACAGTCAGATGTTGTGGTACATCCATTTCTTTGAGAACCACCTATGGCTTTTCATGATCTACTCTACACAGTCAAAAGTGTTGATGTAATCCATTAAATACAAGCAGATTTTCTTCTGAAATTCCCTCATATGCTCTGGTAACCAACATAAATTGTAATATAATCTTTAGTTCCTCTTCCTTTACTGAATCCAGCTTGAACACCAGACACTTCTCATTCCATATGTGATAACAGTTTTTCTCGTAAGATTTTGAGCATCACTTTACTTGTGTGAGAAATTAACATGATAGTCCAATAGTTGATGTAATCCTCTGACATCTCCTATTTTTGGAATTGGAAGCTAGATTGCTTACAACACAAATAAAACAGTCTTTTCAAGATCAAAGCCTAGATATTACAGCTGAAAATCTATATTATGTGTTCCTACAGAATGGGAATGATAAACAGGCCACCACTGCCACACTTCAGATCATATTTAGCTTCTTCTTTATTTCTTTCTTTCTTTCTTTCTTTCTTTCTTTCTTTCTTTCTTTCTTTCTTTCTTTCTTTCTTTCTTTCTTTCTTTCTTTCTTTCTTTCTTTCTTTCTTTCTTAGCAGTTCAGAGAACCAGCAGAAATTACTTACAGAAGCTCAGTGAAGGTATGACTAAGGTGAATTACTGTATAAAATTTGGGTTGGAAGTGGATTGAAAAAGATCCAGATAACCCATCTCATCAAGAACCACTAGGAACTGAGTTATCCTATTCTCAAGCACTGGATCTCAAAAAGGCAAATTGGAAACAGAAGTTGCCTCATTCTGTTGGCTCCAAAGATTGATTTATTATTCTTTTTTTTTAAAAAAAACACTTCATTGTTGTTTTAAATACAAGGTAAACTTCTGAGTTTTTCAAGGCCATAGGGAGGTATGATTTATTGAGTGAAGCATTAATTACATGCTCCACCCATGTACCAGATTCTCTTTGGCCACATGAAAAACTGGACAAAGATAATAAAATTATAACAATTGTGAATCTCATCTCTCTAAGACCTCTGCTCACGCTGAAAAATATCCCTGTGTTCTAGACAATAAACAATGCTAATTGTGTCAGTAAGAATTGCCCTGAAGACTTTAGGAAACCAATTGGATCCATCAATCCCTATTTTAATAGGATCCCCACCTTCCAGGTTTCTCCAGTACCAAGTAGAGATCTGCCTATCCTAAAGGGATTATTTTAAACCTCTCCATTGTCTTTATATGTATGGCCTGCCCAGCTTTTAACTGAAATATTTCCATGAAACCATGAAATATGGAGTTGCCTATGATAAAGAGGAGCATAGATGTTGAAATCACCTAGTGCTGTGAGCCTAGGATCTCTAAACATCAGCCCTGAGACTAGTTTTGTCAAATCAAGGAAACATGGAAATTACAGTCATCTGGTACATCAATTGATTTTTTGTGTGTGCATCCAATACAAGAAACATACTCTTGAAGCCAGAAGACAGGACATATTATAATAGAGCAATACCAGCTTAAATCCCTTTGCAAAAATTTTGACTATTTGAATTGCAGTCTTGGCTGAAATGTGTAATATCACATATTCAAAAATATAAAATCCTAAGACATTCCAATTAGAATAATAGCTCAGTTGCAGCCCCCAAGCTCATCCATGGTACAGTGATTTTCATTTAAGTTATACATAAATTGGTACACCATTTTGTTAGAACTGAAGCCCAAATTTTACTAAGACTTGAACGTCAGAGTAAAAAGGTTAATGGAAGCAGTTGTCCTATGTTTACAGAAACAATAATCAGAAGTGAACTCTAGATTATTCTTTTGAAATAAAGTAGAAAATACAAAAGCACTGTTGCAAGAATGCTTCTTATTTAATTCAAACTCAAATATTTGCCACAGGTTCTCTTACTCAAGAAAAAATTGCTATTAATTTACACCTTTCCCAGATAGTTAAGAAAGATGAGATGGATAACAGTTCCCAGTTATCAGCGTGAATACAATCAAACATCATTCAGGATTTTGTGTTTCCCACATTTTTTTGTTTGTTTAACTCCTTAGCATGATTAGCTAAACATTCAAGAATGAATGAACCATCATAAGTGTTTACTTCTGTCAGTTAACTTATCTTAGGCCGTTTCCGCACGGCCAAAAGCAGCGACGGCCATTATAAGTGCGGCCTTATCCCAAAAAAGCGTTCACACAGACAGGCGGGCTGTGATCCGCAGCCCGCGAAATGGCGGTTACCGCAGGCGCTCTTGAGCGGCGTCTGCTTGACGTTCGCCTGCGCGCTAACGAGAAACCGATGCAGGCCAGCCATTTTGACGACAGCTCCGTTAAGGCGATACCAATTTTGCCCGCCGAAGTCGCGGCGTCGATCGCGTCACATGGGGAAGAGTGGTTTTAAGCGCTTAGCTATTATTCTCTTCAAGCACCATTTATTTTGTTTCACCTTTCTCTTTCCTTACAATAGCATTGTAAGGTAGATCAGAATCATTATTCCTGTACTGCAGATGTGGAACTGAGACTGAAAATTCCTTTTATTGAAAGACCATTTATTGAATCCCTGAGAAAGGTAAAATTTGAACTAGTTTAGCCTTGGATCCATTTCTGTGGATGGAAGGATTTCTGTCTGCAGAGTGTGACTGTCTTCTCCAGTTACATCATAAGTAACTCACACTCTACAAATCCTTCTATCTATGGAAACACTCATTTGAATCCAACTTTCTAAACCAGTGTGCCATACTAGGAGATTAACACTTGGCAAAATACTCTGCCCTGACTAGAAATACTCTGCCCAGGCTAGTCTGATCTCAGATCTTGGGAGAGATCTGATGAGGGATCAGGGTTGACCCTGGCTAGTATCTGGATGGGAGACCACCAAGGATGTCCAGGGTTGCTATGAGGAGGCAGAAAATGGCAAACTACCTCTGTTAGTCTTTTGTCTTGAAAACCTTCAGGCTGTTTCCACAAAGCCCAATAACAGTGCTCTAGGAACAGTAAAAACATCCTCCCTGTGGCACTGTTCGCACAGCAGGCCCTGCTGTATCGCAGCAGCATCGTGCTCATGCTGCCCAAGTGGCGCGAAAATGCCACTTTTGAACCTCGCTCGGGGAGCGAGGTTTTTCAAAAGCGGCATCTTCCACCCGCTGCCATGCAAACAGCAGTGGGTGGAAGATGGCGTTGTCCCAGCATTGTCCCTTCCTGGCTTCCGTCGCTCTGTGGAGGCCAGGGGACATGCCTCCTGGCCTTCGTCCTTGCAGCCATCGCTCTGGCTATGGGGGCGTGTCCCCTTGCCTCCACAGAGCGACGGAAGCCAGGAGGAGGTAAGGGGGTATTTGGGATGCTGTGCAGTCGTGAGGAGTCTGCTCTGCCAGTTGCGCAGCCAGCGGGGCCGTTTGTGCGAACAGGCCTGGGGCTTTTATGCCGATGCAGCCCCTCTACTCTGGCTGTGCAGAAACAGCCTCAGATTCATGAAAAGTTGTCTACTACATGAAGGCACTTTCTACAACCAGAAATACTCCAGAGACACATGCATTATCAAGGAAAGCCATAATTCACTAATGCATGCATGCAAAATCCAATATATGAAACCAGGTTACCAGGACTTTTTTTCCTATCCAACAAAGATATAATTAGTTCTGGTGGTTTTTCCGGGCTGTGTGGCCAGGGTCTGGTGGACCACGGCCACACAGTGATCCACCAGACCACCGCCACACAGCCCAGAAAACCCACCAGAACCAGTTGAATCCAGCCATGAAAGACTTCGACAATACAAAGGCCGTTTCCGCACGGGCCAAAAACGGCAGCCTGGGGACGGTAAAAACGGCGCCCCCAGGCCACCGTTCGCACAGGCGGCGGTGCTGAAACGCAGCAGTGCCGACCTGGCTCCCGTTCCCCTTCCTCAGGGCGGCGTCAGGCCGTCCTCAAAAACACCCCTTTAAAAGGGTGTTTTTGAGAAAACAGCGTATTCCCTGCGGTGCGGTGCCAACGGCACCGCCGGGAACACGCTGTTTCCCCCTTCCCTCGCTTACTTGCCTTGTCCCCGTCGTCGCCCTGCTGTCTTCCCATGCCCCACCCACGCTGTCCTCCGACCCCTAGAGGTCGGAGGGCAGCGTGGGCGGGGCTTAGGAAGACAGCAGGGCGACGACAGGGACAAGGCAAGTAAGCGAGGGACAGGGAAGAGGTGGCTCCATACGGAGCCACCTCTCCTGAGCCGGTCTCTGCTGGGGCCGCTCGCACGTTTGCGTGCGAACAGCCTGCACCCCCACGCCGGCAGAATTTTTGCCGGCGTGAGGGCGCCCGGAGGCCTGTGCGGAAAGGGCCAAAGATATCATTGGCACTGAAGTCTAAATTTAGAAAAAAGATTCTGAAAAATCAAATATTCTGAAAACTGCAGCAAGCAAGTTGTTTCTGTGCACCAAGAGAGTGCTGCTGGTTATAAGTGTTAATTAATAAAGTGTTGTATTTTCTCCTAGCTAACAAGTACAAGTTCTAATTTACAACTATGTATAGCAATGAAACAAGGATGGGCTGTGTTTGTGAGTCTGGATTTTAATTTGTATCTACAATTTAGGATAAGGAGGAAACAAGACAAGTACAGAGCCAGAAATCTGATTTTGTTGCCTTAGGTTCTCTTAAGTCCTGTCCTGCTAATGTAAAGCTTATTTGTGTGGTTTTGGAGAACCCTGGTAGATGCTAGGTAGTCCAGTCTGTAATGGATGAAGATCTTGAATGTATCACATGTTTATCCATTTTAATGATTTCAGTTTTACTTATATTTCCTTTAAAATGTACTGTTATCCATACTAGGCCTTTGAAAGGAGGCAATGCATACATTTAAATTTTAAACTAAAGCCCCTTGAGAAAGAATAGGGAAGAGCTCAAATAGATAAATAATAAATTACATTTCCCAGTGATTCCTAACCAAAGTGCCAGTTGTGACAGACAAAATTATGGCTGAATGTTTTGGAAGGAAATGAGTATTTCTTAGCAAAAGGAATATACATTACTGCCCTAGAATGGGAACAATACGCTGAAGAACTATACATAAGAGATAAAAGGATGACAGATTCCTTCTAAGAAAATTTTTTGAAGAACAACCTACAGTTTTAGCAAGTGAAGTAAAAGCTGCACTGACAGCAATTGGGAGGAACAAATCACCCCAGGCAGATGGGATATCAATAGAGCTGTTCCAAACCACAGAAACAGAGTCCATCAAAATCTTGACAAGAATATGTCAACAAATATGGGGGGAAAACAATGGCCTCAGACTGGAAATTTTCAATTTATATTCCAGTTCCCAAAAAAGGAGATGTCAAAGATTGCAGCAACTATTGGACTATCACATTTAATTTCTCACATGGGTAAAGTAATGCACCAAAGGGGTGAACTGTTGACATATCTTACACACCCTGACATTATGGTCTTCTCCCAGGAAGAACAAGCAAAGGCTACACTCGTCAGTTCGTGTCATTTTAGTGCCTTACTGAAGGCATTTCTGTAACAGGGTCTCTGCATCATAGCCACCATCTGCCACTTTCTGACACCTTTGTGTACTAAGGGGAAGCAAAATTTAAAGTCCAGAACATTCACACATGACTTTGATGAACAGGGGAGCTCTTAGACAACCAATCCTTGTCATGGCACAGAAGGAACTGAGGAGAGGGTGTTCTGCTGTTGAGCATGTGACGGTTGGAGGGGAAAAAGCTCACAAGGTGCAATTAACAGCAAGAATGCCCTCTGGTTAGGAAGCCCAAAATTGGTCTGTTGCTGGCCTGGGCAGGCACAGTCCCTATGTGTGGACTGAATGGAAGACCAATGGAGAAGCTGTACTCTGGACAACAGAACATGGGGAAACATGTTAAGACAGAACATGGGGAAACAGAATGGTTTCCAGTTGGCAATGGATGATAGACAACGATGCATTTTATCACCCTATCTCTTCAGTCTACAAGCAGAACATATCATAAAAAGATGGATTAGATTAAGATGAAGGTGGAGTGAAATTTTGAAGATGGAACATCAATTATTTGAGATATGCCAATGATACCACATTACTGGCAGGAAATAGTGAAGACCTGAATGATTACTGGTAAAAGCTAAAGGAGAAATGTCAAAGAGGACTACAGCTGAACACCAAGATGACAAAAGTAATAACTACTGGAGAATTAACAAGCATTAAGATGGATAATAAAATTGAGTGATTAATATGAAAAATGGCACACTGAATCAGAATTTTGCCTTTTTTTTACTTTCTTCTATGTCTCTGAGAAAACAATGAAGAAAGCTTTAACATACACTACTTGGATTTTCTTTTTCAGTGGTATTGTTTGGAAATCCTTTTCATTTATGTGCACTTTCTGAATAATGTGTTTTAAATATTAAAAATAATTATTAAATACTGTTGTTTTTAAATCAGTTTGGCTGCTCACTATTCTAACTATATGCTTAATTGGCAGATAGCATTTTCCTGAAGTATGTGTACACTTTGCTGTCCTTACGAGTAGCTGCTTTTCAGTCAATGGTAAATGTTTGCCTTATGCAGTCGACACTGAATTTTCTTAGGAAGTGAGACTCCATGATCTAAGCAATGTAGCTGATGAGGATAGCATAATGTTAAAATAGTAGGTCAGTCAAGTATAGCAGAAGAGTCTGGTATTTTCTGCAGACTTTTATGTCAAGAGTATGCTGGGAAAAAACCTTATTACTAAATACATATTTTAAACAATTTTAGTTGAATATGGGATAACTGCTTGAAACCAATGTATAGATTAGCTCCTACTAAGCAGTTAGGTGAGTAGATGAAGAAAATGGCACACATGAGAGGTTTGAGCACCACATACATCTTAGCACACCATTGGTAAATATTCTATATTTGAGGGAGTTCATTGTGATTTCATAAAAAGGCACAGTCCTGCACATTGTGGTACCCAAACTTGAATTTCTCATCATAGCCATTACCTTAAATTGTTCAGTGATTTCAAGAGAATTTAATCCCAAATAGGCACAAAGATCTAAACCCCACTGGTTTAACTTATCTCAATCATGAACAGGGAGCCAGTTTGTCGATGGATTATTTTGTTTGTTGACCTATTCGGGGCTGTTCAGCAGGATACTTCACTATGTGCCTTCCTAGCAGTGTAGTACAGTGCAAGCCACTTTTCACCCAGACAAGTTCTCACATAGCTTGGTTGAGTTCTGTCTCAACCCTCCCTGCACTACTTTTTACTTTTTTGAACAGAATTTTACTTTTTTAAACAAAATCCTACTGGTTGGTGTTTATCTAAGGGTCTTATTGCAAGGTGCAGTCTAGAAACTCCACTGTAGTTCCAAAAGAAATCTGCAAATTATTGTTGACTTAATCCTTATGTACATATTCTTGTACAAAGGGGTGTCAAGACTCATTGCCCTCACCCAGTATGCCATAGATAGAATTAAGTTGATGCTGGTTAGCACCAAGGGCTCAGTACCATTCCTCTCAACCCAACAAACCATAAAGAAAAATGATTGCCTATTCAGAAATTAATCCTCCCTCACAAATCATGGCTCAGGATCCTCACCCACTGGACCTATCAATCATGAGCAATGAATCCTATTTGGGCTAAGCTAGTTATAGCCTAAATTGTCCACAGACTGTCAAAACAACATGAAACAGGCAAAAAACAGAGTCCCATAAAAAGCCAATTCAAAATTCTTACGTGACCCCAAGTTGACCAGCTAGTGCTAGTCCCATGTTGCCATTGTATGGGTGAAAGTGAAGCAGCACATGGCAAACACCTGCATGGGAAAAGCAGGCAGCCTCTTAGCCAGTTTACTCCTTGTCAATCAGCATTAATCAGATTTGAGGCCTAATCCAGCATCCCAGGTAGGCAGGGACAGTGTTGCTACTGTACTGACCTGCTTCCCCAGAAGGCTTTCCAGTGGTGTGGGGAGGGTAAAATTAAAATAAAACAAAACCCCTCCACTGTCTTAATGGACTTATGCCAACCAAAATGGCGATGTGAGTCCATGGACCAGAGCTATGGCACAAACCCAGGGTGGAAGTTAACTAAGGTCAGCTTCATCTCCAGAAACGCCTCCATCATGTCCCTGCAGCACTGGCAGGGCTGCAACTGTAGTCGACCCACGTGGTCAGCGTAAGAACGAGACGAGACGCGGAGATAACATCTGGTGGAGATCGCCAGCAGCGGGAGCCCGGAGGTCCGTGTTCCTAGCGAGTCTCCCGCGTGCTGGTTCCTGGCACCTTTTATTGTTATTCTATCGGGGGCGTGTAGGAAGGAGGACCGGGGGGAGTTCCGGGAGAGCGGGAGGCGGGAGGTCGGGAGATCATCATGTGATGCATGATCTCACCTGGCTACGTGCGGAGAGGAGCGTAAGCGTCTGAGCCTAATCCTCACCTGGGGGCAGACCATTGTCCCTGCGCCCGGTGACTGAGCCAGACAGTTCATGACCCGTGACTCATAGGGGGATGAGGAGTGGGGGTGCGGTGCGACCAGAAGGCTGTAGGTCCGTTGGCGTCCCAACGTTCTACCACGGTGCTGCTGGGTCAGCAGTGCATTACTACATCTCCTCCTTTTTTACATTTTAGAAGGGGGTCCGAAATGCTAAGGGGTGATTTAAAGGGACGCTTGTCTCCTCCGCCGTCTGGCCAAGCTGACCGAGCTGCTTGTGTAACATTAGAACTTGGTTGCGGGGTAAGGGAAATTCGAGGGGCTTCTTACACACGTTACAGGCAATATTAGACATACATTGAACGAAACAAGATCCGATAACGAGGCACACAATTATACTAATGCAGAGCTGTACAATAGCACTCAACCATCCTCCCGGCAGCCAGCTCCGGAGGGCTGACCACCAATGGGGCAAAACATCATATTTCAGATTAGATACAACTTCTTGCAGCTCACGTACTTTCATATGAATCAATTGGGAATTATCAGAAAGATTAAAACAACACATATTATGTACATTCTCACAACCTTGGTGATGTAATAACAATAAGTAGTCAATAGCGGCGCGATTGTCTAGGGTCGAAGTTCCTGCTGCTCGGAGGCCAGAGCATCCAGAGCAATGGAGGTAGAGTTGATGGACTTCGCAAGGGCACAGGCCAGCCGGCCAATAGTCTTAGCATTGTAAAGAAGCGAGTCCGGGGACTCCCACTAGGAAGTTGCGAGGGAGACGAACTCCGCCGGAGAGGGCGACCGCGTCGCTCCGACAGGAGGGGTTGAAAGGCAGAGCGGAGCGGCGGCGGCGGCGTCCGGGCTCCCGGGGTGGAGCCTGGGGTAGGACGATGGTGAGGCGACTGAGGCAACAAAGAGTTCCGGCAGAGAGTCGGGCGGGAATGTAATTAAACGTTCTCTCCCCGCGGGTCCAGAACCAGCCCCTGGGGAGCAGGATGTTTCCGAACACGGGGAATGTCCTCCATGTGTGTGCAGTTCCAATTGGCCGAGCCGACGAATGGGCCCGAATCGGTTCCCCGTTTGGCTGCGCCGGTGATGCGGCGCCAGGTGTTGGATTCGTGGTTAGCGACAGTCTTGGTGACAAGGGAGAGAGCGCCAGCCGGGAGGGTTTGGACGACGGGTCCCCAGTTGGCGCTCATAGAGTACCTGATGGATGAGGCATTCATGAAGGGGCTTAGCCCAGACTCCGCTAGGAAGTCTCCGGGCGCTTTGCAGGCGAGGGAGCAGGCAGGAGCTTAGCAGGCTCCCGACTCCTAGGTACTGGCCCAGGCAGAAAGATGAGACGTTGGCAGCGGCAGCAAACTGCTCCCAGATGTTGGTCTGGTGAAAGCTTCGTCAGGGGTGGCCGATGCGCCATCGGCAGGAGGCAGCAGAGCAGGCAAAGGATGGTGGCCGCCCGAAGTTGGCGGTGATGATCGCAAAGAGAGCGGCACAGAGGTTCTCGGGTGTCTCGGGGTGGTCTTGCTGGCGCTTGGCATCTCTAGGAGCTTGGCTGGTGGTGCGCCTTGACGTCTCCCCAGGTCATTCTGGTCTTTGGGCGTTGGCGACGGCGTTCCTGTTGAGACCGCTGGGCGGGATCCTTTAGAGAGATGTGTTCCATCTCCGGGATGGGGTTGGTTTCCTCCTGGCGCCATTCCATGGGTTGGCCTGTCATGGCGAATCGGAGTCCACAGGGACCTGTAGGAAGAGGGACTGAAACACACCCCTTTCCCAGGTTATGGGGGGGGGGGCGGGTCCCGCCAGGCTCGTTTCTAGAGCGGATGGCGGGAGAGCAGGATCGGGGTTTTGTTTGAGTTGGGGTGTAGAGTTTAGAGTTTAATATAAGAAGGCTTGTTTTGCAGCCTGTGCAGGTTGCTTTTAATGCAATACTGCTGGGGCGGCCTACTCCTCTTTCTTTAATTGTTTAACAGGGATGGCAGGAGGTAGGCTGACCCTGGTGGGAATTGGCTTCAGAGCCGTCATCAGAGTGCGTCAAAGGCGAGGGTCCAGTGAAAACCCTCGAGGGGAGGGGACAGGCGGGTCCTGGGGGGATTGTGGGTATGCATGCTTAATCAGCAACACAAAAGGGGCTTTTGGAAGCGCCTTTTTTGGGGGATGGATGCATCCGGAGAATGATGCAATCAGGCGATTAGAGGCAGATTCCTCGCACACAAACAAAAAAGGGAAGGGTTTCTTTGCAAGGGAGTTGCACTTACCGTGACCTTGGTGGCTAACGCAGGAAGCTGGATGGTGCTAAAGTTTTGTGATCGAATTATCTTGGGAATTGCCGTCTGCGAGACCGCTCCTTAAGGGGCGGTTTCGGCTAAGCGCCTGGCCTTTAACGTGGTACTGATAAAGTTGCCAGGCTGGGCAGCCATAACTTAAACATGTTTGGGTATTAGGGGCATAATGGTGGCAGCCCCTTTTAACCTGGGGCCTGTCCTGGCAGTGCTGCGGTACCAGGATGGGCCCAGATTTTAATCCAGGGAGGGCCAGTCAGCCAATTGGCCCTCCCGCCTCTACTGGTCGAAAAAACAGAAGGAGAAGAGGAGGGGAGAGGGAAACAGTTTTCTTACGGAAATAGAAAGTAATTTTCGGAAGGCACGATTGGGATCAATGATCTGTGACGGCTTTACCCATCCCAGACCAAAGTCGTTTTGACCTGACTCATGAGGTCCCTTCCCCAGAGATTGACATGGATGTCTAAAACGATGGGGCGGACTGTGAGCTGCCGCTCGAGTCCTGGGCTGTTGAACGTGAGCGGGCGGATGCTCCGTCTCGCGGTTTGTCTCCCCACCCCAGATGTGCGGGCAAGCCTCGATTCGGCCACTGGTCGGGCCACTCGGCTGCTCTGATGACGGTAACATCAGCGCCCGGTGTCCACCAGGCCCTTGAACATACATCCCTTCTATGGCGAAGCTCCAGGTATGGGCGGGAGCTCCCGATAGGCGTCTCCACCGCTGGCGACGGTGGCGTAGGGCTGCGCCATGTTGGCTGCTGGGGCTTGTAGCCTTTATTGGGTCGGCAGCGGGCAGCGCATGGGGCAAGAGAATCAACTGAGCGCAGCTGGCTCCGGCAGGCAACTCCTGTGGGATGTTTGTCCAGACTTGGAGATGGATGGGTCCTTGGTGCGTGGAGTCGATCACTCCGGGGACGATGAACAGTCCCTGTTCAGCGGCAGAGGCCTTTGGCAGCACTAGCCCAATAGTCCCGGTAGGGATGGGCTCGTCATACTGGGTTGGGGCCACAAGAACCCGTGGGGAACTTAAAGGAGATGGGCTGGAGTGCATGCAAGCGAGATGCCACGAGAGGGGGGTGGTTTTGGCAGGGGCCTTGGTGTTTGGGTCTGCTCTAGTATTCTCCTCCTTGGTCCTGGGCTGGGGAGACGCCCGGGCGGGAGTTTCCCGACGGGCAGTCGTTTCTCCAGTGGAAGCCTTTCTGGCATCGTGGGCACCGGGTTTTAGGTGGCTTTCTCCTCCTGGGGGAGGACCCTCCCCCATCGGGGTTGTAGGCCCCCCCACCGGGCTGCCTACACTCCCTTCGAAGTGTCCGGGACTGCCGCAGTTAAAGCAGACATCCTGAGGCTGCCTCCCGCCGAGGGAGAGTGCTGCGGCGAGGGGGCCCGCTTGGCGGGCGGGGGCTCCGCTGTCCTGGCAAGCCTTAAGCATGTCGGCCAGTTCAGGATTTTTTGCCCAGGCCCGTGATTGCTCTGCGGCACTCGTGGAGGCGTTCTCTTTTGCAGGCTTATGAGGAGCTTCGTTTTGGAGCCTCTTCGCTATCTACCTGCCTCTTGAGCGCTTCCTGGAGCCTGTTCACAAACTCGGCATAGGGCTCTTGGGGTTTTGCCGGATGGTGGAGAAACTCTGGGTTGGCTGGCCGGCATTGGGGACTTTGATAAATGCCTTATAGGCGCACTCAGAGGCGACCGTAAGGGTGGCCTCAGGCAGGACAATCTGATCGTTGGGGTTGGCGAAAGCATCGAAACCGTAAAGCTGAGCGGCTGTGTAGGCGCCGCCAGAGGTGGCTGCCCTGTTGAAGCACTGCTGGCGGAACTCGCTTTCCCAGATCACAAATTGTGCAGGGCTCAGGAGCATGCGAAAGGTGCTTTTCCAGCCGGCCCGAACCATTAGCTGATTCCTCGCGATTGCCTCCAGCATGCCTCTCCCGTAGGGGCTAGTGATTCCTACGTCTCGCGACGCTTTCGCGGAGCTCAGTGAGGATGTTATAGCTTAAAGGGCGGTGCTTTCGACAACCCGCCGAATGACGCCCCCCTCCCCTCGGTATCTGTAGAAATGGACGGGCACAATGCAAGAATATCGGCATCGTCTTCCGTCAGGGTTTCTTTCTTCTGCAGATCGTGGCTAATACGTTCTGCGAGAAGTTTTGAAACCCGCGCCATTCGACGGCAGGTGCAGTGGCTTCGAAAATGAAGGCGGAGCAAGGGGAGGGGCGGCTGAGCCGTGAGAGAGTTTGAAATGGGCGAAGGAGCAAGGGGGCAGAAGGAGGACAGGCGTCCAATTTAGTGGATAGAGAAAATTCCGGGGTTGAAATTGAAGGTGAAAGATCGAAAGGAGGGCGGCCTACAGCAAGGGAGCCATAGGTCTGCAGGCTGATGGCGACATAACATTGTCTCCACGTCAGTAGCAGTGACATCGGGCGCTACGAGGCTCTGTCAGCGTAAGAGTGCGCCCGATGTTTTCCCAGTCCTTAAGATTCAATGTCCCCCTCTGGGTACCATGGACACTGAGCTTCAATCTCCTCAACCAATTTGCGCAGCTCCCTTCTCTTCTAGGGGACCCTGCCGCATTTCGCTAACGCTTTCAGTTCGTCAACGTGCTTGTCATAAGCCCTGCTTTTGCAAGCTCCCATACTCACCGGTGTTCCGTCCGGACGAAGAGTGTCCTAGGACCGCGTGTCTCTGGATGCACCGATCCAGAGGACAGGCGATACCGAAACGGTGGTCCCTGGATGCGCCGCATCCAGCCGGACTTCGGTATCGCGGCCCTTTCCCAGGCTGACGGTGAGCAGGGTGGAGGTTCGAGGATTCCGGGTTTCGGCACGAGCTTGTAGTGGACCCACGTGGTCAGCGTGAAGAACGAGACGAGACGCGGACATAACATCTGGTGGAGATCGCCAGCAGCGGGAGCCCGGAGGACCGTGTTCCTAGCGAGTCTCCCGCGTGCGGGTTGCTGGCAACTTTTATTGTTATTCTATCGAGGGTAGGAAGGAGGACCGGGGGGAGTTCCGGGAGAGCGGGAGGCGGGAGGTCGGGAGATCATCATGTGATGCATGATCTCACCTGGCTACGTGAGGAGAGGAGCGTAAGCGTCTGAGCCTAATCCTCACCTGGGGGCAAGACCATTGTCCCTGCGCCCGGTGACTGAGCCAGACAGTTCATGACCCGTGACTCATAGGGGGATGAGGAGTGGGGGTGCGGTGCGACCAGAAGGCCGTAGGTCCGTTGGCGTCCCAACGTTCTACCACGGTGCTGCTGGGTCAGCAGTGCATTACTACAGCAACAAAGTGGGCCAGTGGCATGGCAGCACTGCATCTGACCATCCCAGAGGGCTGTAGAGACTGCCTGCTGGTATATTTGCCCCTTCTCTGAACTAAGCACCCTGGGGAGGGCAAATCCACCAGCATGGGCTTGTGCTGCCTCCGCAAGTTCCTTCAGTCCCCCTGCCAATCTGGATTGGACTGTTAGACATAATTAGCATCATTTTGTTTGCTGTATCACACAACTACCAACAATGCACTTGATTAGAGTTTCCATTTCTTCTTAAGAATGTTATTTTCCACCTTACAAATGTACATTTATTTATTTGTTTACATTTATATCCTACCTATATGCAGGCTCTCTAAATGACTTCAGCATTAAAAACATCCCATTAAATCAGTGGTTCTCAACCTTCCTAATGCTGCGACCCTTTAATACAGTTCCGCATGTTATGGTGACCCCCAGCCCTAACATTTATCCATTTTATAGATGGAGAACACTGATGCAGAGAGTCTTAGGTGACCTCTGTGAAAGGGTCATTCGACCCCCAAAGGGGTTGCGACCCATAGGTTGAGAACCGCTGCATTAAATAAATACATCTGTTAAAACTCAACATACAAAAGTTAAAACCCAACCCTAACCCTCACCACCCCCAACCAGCAGCATCACAGAGGGAGCATCCAGGAAGACTAACCATATGCCTGGGTGAAGAGGAAAGTCTTCACCAGGCATCTAAACCTATACAGGGTAGATGCCGGCAAACCCCTAAGGGGACTTTATTACAAAGCCTGGGGGCAATCTCAGAGAAAACTCTCTCATGTGTCCCTACCCCAATATTTTGGCCGAGGTGGTACCACAAGGAGAGCCTCCCCCTGTGGTCACAGTGCCTGGGCAGGTACATATGGGTACAGGCATTCCTTTAGTTAGGCAGGGCTCAAGCCACTTAGGGTTTTGTAAGTTAATGATACTACCTTGAATTGGGCCCAGAAGTGAATTGGGAGGTAGTACAGTTCCTTGAGGATGGGTGTGATGTGTGTCTGGCCAGATGTACCAGCAAGCAGTCTAACTGCCGCATGCTGCAGCAATTCCTGCCTCCAGTTCATTTTCAAGGATAGCCTCACATAGCGCACATTACAGTAATCCAATTGGGAGGTTACTCGAGCATGCAACACTGTGACCAGGTCCCTTTTGTCCAAAAAGAATCCTGACCTGGACCATCAGAGTCATCCTCAATGTGGAGGGTGAAATCCTCCAGAATACCTGCACTGGGAGCCTCCAACACCACCCCCGAGATTGCCCCTGCCACTTCAGGCAGGGAGGCTGCTGAGCAATCCCAACATATCTTCTGGCCAAGTATCAAGACCAAGCTCTCTACTCCATCCACAAGGTAGGTGGGTCATCTGATGCACCTGATAGAATCCCTATGGACCATGACCACTTCCCCACCCTGCCCTACTAGTTTAGGCTGGTGTTGCACACAATAACCCAGAGAGCTGAACTGGATAAGCACTGGGTCCCTCAGCTCACCCATCCAGGTCTCCTTGATGCACTCCAGGTCAGCCTCCTCATCCTGGGTCAGGTCCTGGATAAGGAAAGATTTATTTTGGACTGACCTGGCATTCAGAAGCACAACCACCCGGCCGGTAGGCTGGAAAACATGTGCCCCTATTCTCCCAAGGCTAGGGGAAAGAGTAGAAGGGGTGATAGCATGCAGGTATGTAGGACCCAGTCTCTGGAACCTCTCTCTCTGAGCTCCAATGCCATAATGTCCCGTCTGTTAGCACTGGAATATGGCCTGCAGGCTGCCCCTCATTCTCTCCATGCAGGCACATGATTCCTCTTATCATCCAACTCCCCAACCTCAAATAATAAGCACCAAATTTTATACCACCTCAGTGCAGTAGTTGGCAGGTGAGGAGAATCCACCATCTTCTACCCAGAAGGTGGACGCGGGCAAACCTCAGTCCCATCTCCCACCCAGGAGATGCTCCTCTCTCTTCTTGGCTATCCTCTCACCAAAGCCCTGTGTCCTTGCACCATCCCACAGACCAACCCAAGCAGTGTGGGAGGAGAAGATCAGGGGATCTCACCTCTATCTTCTGCTACTGGCTAAAATCTCTCCCCAACTCCCAACAAACTAACACCCTCCCTGCCCCTACTGCAGTGGCGTAGCTGCCATGGGGACATCCAGGGTCAATTGCCCGGGGCGGCCCCTATGGAGTCACGAGGGGGGAATTGCCCCCCACACTTCTGGCCTGGCTGGGCCTGAGTGCAATATGTGCATGCCACCCAGGCAGGCCTTGAGCCAGCCAACCCGAGGGGCAGACCAAGGCAGAGGGGGCAGCTCCTTTCTTCTCCCCCTCCCAGCCCCCCCCAAACTGTGCGCAGCCACCTTCCTCTGGCTCAGCCCGCCCTTCGGGCAGCATCTAAGCTGGCCAACGAGCCAGCCACAGAGCAGCCAGGCAGTGCCCAAACAGGTCTCTTGCCCCATTGGCTTGCTCAGTGCTGCTGGACAAGAGACGGGCCAAGGCTTGCCCAGTGGGGCCTGGCTGTTCCATGCTGCAGCCACTCGCTCTGGTTTGGCCCACACCTCGGGCAGTAGACGAGCAAACCACAGCACGAGAAGAGCGCTGAGCAGCCAGGCACCACCCAGGTGGTTCTCTCGTGCCGCAGCCTTTGGCTTTGCCTCCTCTCTGCTCTGCCTCAGCCTCTCCACTGCTCTGCCTCCCCTCCACTGCCTCCACCCACCCCCAGGACAAGCTTAGGCCTGCAGATCAGCTCCGTGGGACCTTGTCTCCTCCCAGCGAGCAAGCCTTTGGCCATGGAGCTGCTCTGTGGGCTCGGGCTTGTTTGCAGGGCCTCCCCTGCCTCCCCACCCCACCCCCATGAGCAAGCCTGGGCCCTTGGATCAGTTCCGCGGGCCCTTCCTTGCCTCCCTGCCTGCCCCCCATGATCAAATCCAGGGCTGTGGAGCTGCTCTGGGGCACTAGGCTTGCTCACGGGGGTGGGGGAGGCAGGGAAGGGCCCACGGAGCTGATCCATGGATCCTTCCTTGTCTCCCTGCCACCGCACCCCACCCCTGCGAGCAATCCTGGGCCCATGGATCAGCTCCTCAGGCCCTTCCTTGCCTCCTTCCCTCCCTGCCTCCCCCCACGAGCAAGCATGGGTCTGTGGAGCAGTTCCACAGGCCTTTCCCTGCCTCCCCCACCCCTGCCTCTCCTACCACCCTAACCGCACCCCAAGATTTACCTTCTAATGCTCCCCCACCCCAACCTTCACTTTGCCACTCTCCCTCACCCCAATACTAACCTGCCAACCCTCTCCACCTTCATTCTCCCCTACCTAGCCACACCTTCCAACCCTCCCACTACCCAAAGCCTTATTGTTCAACCCGCCCCCACCCCAATCCTCACCTTGCCACCCTGCCTCACCCCAACACTAAGATTGCCTCACCCTGCCTCACCTGAACACCCTACCCAACCCTGTGCTCTCCTACAACCATTCCACACCCCTAGCCACACCTTCCACCCCACCCCACCACCCTAAGCCTTACCTTTCAACCCTCCCCCATGCCTCACCTTGCTACCCTGCCCTACCCTGCCCTACCAGAACCCTCACCTTTCTGACCTTCCCCACTTGAAGCCTCCCATTCACCCTCTCCCAATCTAGAAGAAGAAGAAGAGTTTGGATTTATATCCCCCTTTCTCTCCTGCAGGAAACTCAAAGGGGCTTACAATCTCCTTGCCCTTCCCCCCTCACAACAAACACCCTGTGAGGTGGGTGGGGCTGAGAGAGCTCCGAAAAGCTGTGATTAGCCCAAGGTAACCCAGCTGGCATGTGTGGGAGTGCACAGGCTAATCTGAATTCCCCAGATAAGCCTCCACAACTTAAGCGGCAGAGCTGGGAATCAAACCTGGTTCCTCCAGATCAGAGTGCACCTGCTCTTAGCCACTATGCAACTGCTGCTCCTACCATTCCAAGCCTGCCCTTTTAACCCTCACACCACCCCAATCCACTTTGTTCCATCCTCTTCCAGTCCAACCCTCACTTTGCCACCCTCTCCCCACCCCATTCCTCTCCACCCTGCAGTTATCCTCATCTTTCTTCCTACCTCAAGCCGCACTCTTCAACCTGTCCCACACTGAACCACAGATGCATATCCAGGTAAGTGTCGCACCTTGAGCAAGGGTGTAGTGGGGGTTGCTACAGCCCCACTAAATCCCATTGCTGGGGAGGTCCTTCCTCTTGTATGGAGAGTGGGATGCATAATTGTTGTGTTCAGACATGTGGCCAGGGGCCTTGGCTGTGATGTGCTGGTGATTTTGGGGTGACTCAGTGCAAAACTCATGAGGATTCATGAAGATCTGTGTTTTCCATCACTGCGGTGCCACAGAGCATGGGATGCAGGATTATTGTGTTCAGACATGTTGCCAGGGGCATGAACTGTGATGTGCAGGTGATTTGGGGGTGACCAAGTGCAAAAATCACGAGGATCCAAATTTTTCAAGCAGGTTTTTGTGCCACTGCACCATCACGAAGCTTGGGATGTGTGATTGTTGTGTTCAGACATGTGGTTAATGGCTGGAGTTGTGATGTGCTGGCAATTTTGGGATGATAGTGCAAAAATCATGAGAAGTATGGCAGAAATAATCTAAAATTAGACTAAAGAGAACTAAATGTTGCACCACATACTTAATAAATATTTGCATTGGAAAAATACTATTGAGAAACAACATCTTTGAATTACAATGTAATACTACCATTTAAATCTATTAATGCAAGAATTTCCTTAATTGGTATAAATCATATTAGGGGTAGAAGAAGTTGAAGTTTCACATATTGAAACCTACATAGAAGATCTACGTTGGTATTCTTAAACATCTCTAGTTTATAATGTGCAAAAGCAAAAGTCAAGTGAAGAAGATGTATATGAGCTTATGTAGACTTGAGCTAAGGAATGCAATTAATCCCTTTACAATAAAAAAATCCCACTCTGTGAGTTCTACCTTGCATTAGGTTTCAAAAGGCCCAGATTTCAGTGAAAGATATTACATTTGAAGCCAGCTCTAGTTTTAGCTTTATTTCTATGCTGACAGTGAGATATTACTAAAACATGTGCCTAGATTACTTCCTCTGTTAACAAAGTAAAAGGTAAAAGAATGCTTTTCTCTTGACCCACCTTTTTTAAAAAGTGCTTTCTAATGAAGTGGAGAGACCCTAACATTTTAGCAAAGCATCTGGTTACATGCTTCACAATAAAGACTATTGAAAGGTACATCTTGGAAAAAATCTCTTTCTCTCCCTCCAGTCACCTTTCTAAAATTTCACAAAAGCAAAATTCTTTGGAAAGTACCCCAAAATTACTTGCAAAATAATTGAAATGCTACTTTACTTTCTACAAGTCTATAAAAGGATAATAATATTTCTATAGTAGTGCTTGCCCAATTTGTTTTGCAAACTATAGCAACAACAACAACAAATGGTCTGATGGTAGAATATCTAGGATTTGCATGGCTTAATCATATAACCTGTATTTCAAGTTCAGTTAGTGGCAAGAAATGTGTGGTTTCTAAACCATTTTATGAAAGAGAGAGAGAGAGAGAGAGAGAGAGAGATGCCATGAGTATATGAGATAAAAAAGTTGTGATATACATCAAATTAATAGCTAACCAATAGCAAGCAAATGCTGTCCAAAAGGAAATGGAATGTATTCTATTTGTTAATTCAGCGACAGCCCTGATTCACTGGCAACTACCTTCCAGCAAACAGCAAACTGTGTTGACCACCATGCAAGTGATATTTCAATTTATTTCTGTTCTTTTAATAACTGTTACTGAGACAAGAATAGGAGCAACAGTATTTAATGTGCTAACTGTTTTGCAAGGTTTGGACAATAATTTCTGGTTGTATGATGGGGAAAAAGTGTCTAATTGGATAGACTTCAAGAAGGTTTCCCCCACTTAATTAATTCTGGACCTGAGAGTTGCTATTGTATCAAATTCCTGAGGGATAGCTGTGTTAGTTTATTGCAGATGAAAACCTGTGGCTCTTAAGGACTCACTTGCTTACTGTGGAAGAAGACAACACATGTTCTAGCCTTAAAAAGTCTATGTCACAATTTGCTGATCTTTGAAGTCCCACAAGAATTCTTGTATCAGCAATAATATTTTTAGGACAAGATGCAACATCTTTTTGTCCTGCAACTGACTGTCATGCAATCTATGAAGGCCTAAAGAAAATATGGTAGGGTGAAGGAGATAGCTGGGAGTTAGAATTGGAAAAATCAAATAAGTTTAAAGGTGTTAGTAAATAAGTGACTATCCCCCTTTTCAGGATTTTTCTTAGCTACTGTGGGATAATCTAGCACTATCCAGAAACCATTTCTTCTGGCACTGCCATCCAATGCTAGGCCAGCCTCCCATAAAACATCTGTCCTTCAAGATTTAATCCAAAGTAAAACTGTTGATTTGTCATGTATTATATGCATTATATAGATCTGGCTTGATGAGGCATAGGTCGTACTCTGTTTCAGATATTTCTTTGGTTAGGGAATTTTTATGGCACCTCTACAGAGGTGAGTTGGTTGCAAGTAAAAGTAATACAACAAACTTCTAAAACATCAATATAAAAACAAACCTTTCAAAACAAGTTGGCGTATAAAAACTGAATAAAATAGTCACTGAGCACCTAAAACATCTCCAGTCCTCAGGCCAGAAGCAGACCATAAAACAGCTAAGAAAGAAAATGTTTTACTTAAAAGCCTGAGTTTAAAAATGTTTTGGCCTGGCCCCTACAAGATAGCATGGTAGGCAGCATGTAAATCTCATGAGGAAGGGTGCAGTCACTGAAAATGTCCTGTTTCTAGTCATTACCTGCCGAAGCCCTCTAAAGGGTGCAAGGGCACAAAGAACAGGAACTGGAAGGCAGAACAGTTGGCATGTAGAAAGCACAGAAAGAGTACCCTGGTCCTAAGCTCTTTATTTATTATTTTTATTTAAAACATTTTTATGCTGTCTTTCCACTCAAATATAGTCTCCAAGCTGGCAAATATTAAAACATTTAAAACAGTAAAGCAGCATTTAAAATAAGACATATATAAAATATAAGAAACAATCTAATAAAAACTTGTACACATACAAACACAAAAACAACATTAGCGGGTTTTTTTAAAAAAAAAGCTAAAATACCAATCTTTTTCAAATGTCCCATGTTGAACCCACTTCTCTTATAACAGACTTCCCTCTGTGATACACCTCTGAAGATACCAGCAACAGATGCAGGCAAAACATTAGGAACAAGATCCACCAGACCACGCCCTCACAGCCCAGAAAACCCACCTGAACCAATTGAATCCGGCCGTGAAAGCCTTCGACATTACATTAACCCATTTCTGTTACCATGCTGCAGTGCTGTTCAAGATTGAGAGAAAATAACAGACATCTAGCAACCCATGAGCCATTTAAAACGTACTGTAAATGAATGATACAATGTCACCAGCCTTCAGAAACTACACATGGCTATTGATTAAGGAGACACTATATTTAAATATAAAAAGTCTTGCTTCTAATTTTAAATCATGTATAAATATAATTTAATGTGACTTTATTCATTAATGTGCACATTGTTGATGAGATATTTTGCATATTGCCCGGTTAATATGCACAACCTCTACATCAGTGTTGCATAGCAATGTTTGGGCAGTAGTCTCCAAGTGGAAATAAATATGCTGACTGACTGCTGTACAATTTCTGCAGCTGATGTTGTCCATTTGTATGCACCATTGGGATATTATATATGTTCAGCAGACAATGTGCTGGAGCCAGCCAACTTTTACATTCCATCTTAGCCAGTTTCCCTTCTTTACAACCACCTTTCTATATTGCTTCTGCCCAAGTAGGTCCCCTGACCCCCTTTTTCCTTTTTTCACTAAATAGAAAATCTGTTTGATCTGATGCTATGTGATACATCCGCTGTTTATGTTGTCAGATTGTGCACATTTTTCATGTTTCATATGAATATGCACAGTTATCAGTTTCACATGCTCTGCTGAATAACATACATTACTAAAAGTAGAACATGTATTTTTCAGATATGTACCATTCAAAGCAATAACTGGATTTTTTTCAGAAACTGTTTGGAGCATTTATTTCAGAGGCCGTTTCCACATGGGCCAAAAGAGCCTGTAAAAGGATGATAAAAACAATGTTATCGGCAGGGAGTTCGCACGGCCATTGCTGCAGAAATGATGCTGCAGCAATGCAGCAACGCTCCAGTGGGCTCACAATGGTTTATTCAAAAATAGCTCATTGAGCATTTCTTTTCAACAACTGTGCTCCACAATCAGTGTCATGTGAAGCGCCCACCAGGAATAGGCACTGCCCCCCCCCCCCCCCGCCCATGGCAGCCCACACTGGCCAATCCTGGTGCCGAATGCCTGTGACGTCTACTCTAGGGAAAAAAGAAAGCGCAAAGCGCAGTTGTGCAAAGCGCCGGGGTTCAACTGATGCACTGCCTGTCTATGCGCCCGCCTACTTGTCTCTTAGGCTCATACCAATTGTTTCTGATTGAAGCCAGCATTATGGAATGCAAGTCCCCCCGGCAGAAATTATCAATCTGTCCCTGAGTTCAGGAGTCTTTTCAGATAAATGTTTAAAAAGGCAGTGGTGAGATTGCTCTTCAAACAATCATTCAATTGACTGCTCTTGAAAAAGCCATCTTTGGATTCTTCTGATCCAACCAACTACCACCCAGTATTGAATTGACAATTCCAGAGCAAAGTAGTTGAGAGAGCAGCAGTGAACAGAAAAAGGGAAGGCTGAGTCAATCTTGAGCTAGCTACCTGAAATCGACTTCTGTGAGGATTCCTCACTTCCCTTGAAAACTATTTCCAACAGTTTCAATGAGGAGGCAAAACAGGAGGTGTCTAAAGACACCAGGATGGATGTCTAAAGAACTTTCTACTGAGCTTAGATTTAAAATGGACATGTGCAAAAAATGGAAAAAGGTGGAAACCAGAGAGGAATTCAAACAAATAGCCAGCACACGTGCAGAGTAAGTCAGAAAACTTAAAATGCAGAATGAGCTCAGACTTGCTAAAGACGTTAAAAACAATAAAAAGGACTTTTTGGTTATGTCAATAATAAAAGGATAAACAAGGAAATGGTTGAATCACTGGTGGAGAAGATTGAGAAATGCTAGTAGGGCACAGAGGAAAGACAGAACTAGTCAATGCCGCCTTAGTCTTCTCCCAAAAGGAAAACAGTGCTCAACCTGGGAAAAATGGAGCAGATGGTGCAGTAGGAGAAATCCAGCACAGAAAAGCTAAAGAGGTAGCACTGGAATACCTGGCAACTCTAAACAAATTAAAGTCTCCAACAAACCACATCCAAGGGAATTAAAAGTGGCAGAAGTGATCTTAGAATCACTGGCAATAATCTTCAAGAATTCCTAGAAGCAGGAATTCTTCCCAGCAGATTGGCCTAATGTTGTCTCCATCTTCAACGAGGGAAAAAAAGAGGACCCAAACCATTACTGCCAGTCAGCCTGACATCAGTACCAGGAAATATTCTAGAGCAGATCATTTATCAGGAGGGAATACTGTGATTACTAAAAGTCAACATGATTAATCAGAAGGGAATGCTGTGATCACTAAAAGTCAACATGGGTTTTTTAAAAAAACAAATCATGCCAAACTAATACACCCCCCCCCCCCGACAGAGTGACAAGCTTGGCAGATGAAGGGAATGCTGTGGATGTAGAATACTTTGATTCCAGTAAAGCTTTTGACATGGTTCACCATAATTTTCCTGCAAAAAAGCTAGTAAAATATGGATTAGACAATCCTAACGTTAGGTGGATTTGTAGCTGGTTGACTGACTTAACCCAAAGGGTGTTTGCCAATGGTTCATCTTAATCCTAGAGAGACGTAACTTGTGGGGTGTCACAGTGCTATTTAATATTTTTTATCAATGACTTGGATGATGGAATAGAGGGCGTGCTAATTAAATTTACAGATGACTCCAAATTAGGAGAGGTAGCTAATACTCCAGAAGACAGGGTCAGAATTCAAAATGACTGTGATAGATTAGAGAGTTAGGCCAAACTTAACAAATTGAATTTCCACAGGAAGAAATGTGAGGTATTATATTTAACAGAAAAAATAAAATGCACAGATATAAGATGGGCGACACTTGGCCTGACAACAGTACATTTGAAAGAGATCTTGAAGTCTTATCAGACCACAAGTTGAACATGAGTCACCAATGTGATGGGGCAGCTAAGAAAGCCAATGCAATTCTGGACTGCATCAATAGGAGTATAGAGTCTATATCAAGGGAAGTAATAATACCACTCTATTCTGTGTTGGTCAGACCTCACCTGGATACTGTGTCCAGTTCTGGGCACCACAGTTCAATAAAGATATTGACAAGCTACAGCATGTCCAGAGGAGGGCAACTGAAATGGTAAAAGATCTGGAATTCATGACCTATGAGGAGAGTCTTAGGGTTCTGGGTATGTTTAGTCTGGTGAAGGAAAGTTTAAGGGGTGACATGATAGCCATGTTTAAATATTAGAAGGGATTTCATGTTGAAAAGGGAGCAAGCTTGTTTATGCTGCTCCAGAGAATAGGACATGGAGTAATGGATATGAACTGTGACAAAAAAGATTCCACCTAAACATTAGGAAAAACTTCCTAATAGTAAGTGCTGTTTTACAATGGAATACATTGCTTGGGGGCATAGTGGAACCTCCTTCTTTGGAGGTTTTTAAACAGAGGCTAGATGGCCATCTATCAGGAGTGCTTTGATTGTGTGTTCCTGCATGGCAAGGGGTTGGACTGGATGATCCTTGTGGTCTCTTCCAACTCTATGGCCATTTCCGCACAGCCACACTGCAGGGGTGTGTCAGCATAAACGACACCGATGCACCCCCCCGGGACCATTCGCACGGACGGTCCCGGTAGGGGTGGGGAAGACAGTGCAGCCTGCGCAGAGGCTACGCCATCCGCCAAATGCCTTACTGTCCCCTCCAGCCTTCTCGCAGGGCTCTGGAGTCGCAGGGTGGGGGGCGTGGCCCCTGGCCTGTGCGATGCGCTGGAAGGCCAGAGGGGACAGTAAGATTTCTGGAAAGGGGGGGGGAATGGCGCCTTCCAGCCACTGCCGTTCACATGGCAGCAATTGGAAGAAGCTGCTTCCGAAAAACCTCGCTCAGGGAGTGAGGTTTGAAAGCAGCGTCTTTGCGCTGCTGGGGGGAGCGTTTTTGCCATCCCTAGGATGCTGTTTATGGCCCGTGTGGAAAGGGCCCATGATTCTATAATTGAATTCAGGTTATGAGTAGCGCTTTGACTGACAGAAATCAAAGGGTGTTCTCCAATGGCTCATCTTCATCCTAGAGAGAAGTAACTTGTGGGGAGTCACTGGATTCTGTCCTGAGCCCAGGGGATGATGGAATCGGCAACATGGGGCTCTTAACAGATTTGTTATGCATGTTTAACTGATAGAGCACCAATTGGATTTTTAAAAAATGGTACAGCTTTTAATTGTATTTTGGGTATTATGTATTTTATTTGATTGTTTTAAATTGTTAGCTGCCCTGTGCCTGACATCTTTTGGGAAAGGGCAGGATACAAATCTAATAAAATAAATAATAAAAATTATGTTAGCTATTCTCATACTCCTGTTGGAAATCATCAGGAATCCATGCATTTGTGAAGTAAACAACCCACATAGGCCTGCTCAAATGTGTGCTCAGCAGGGAGATCTCTGGCAACATAAGATTTTACATACTTTGTAGCTTCCAGAGTTCTGAATGCAAAATGTGGTACCCAGGGACATCATTTAGATTTGTGAGTCTGTCTGAGGAACTTTGGGTCCATAAACCCATGAACAGATTACCCTAATCTGTATGCAGTTTTGGAATTTTGCTTCTGTCTGGCAGGTGATATTTTGTGTTTAATGACTAATGTAAGCATTATCAGCACACTTTACATCATACGTATTAGGAAAAAATCATTCATTTAACCAATTCAGAACAACTTAAATGAGTATGAATGATAGACTAGAAATTGCTCATATGAACCATGAGAGAGCTCACTGTAAAATATTCTTACTGAAGCCAAAGCCATGTCACGCACTGGGTTTTTTTTCAAGTGAGACATGTTGCAACTAAAAAAGCCAGCTTCACAGTTTTATTTTTCACTTCATTGAGAGTTTATACCATATAACAAAAATCCCATAGGTCTGTTTCCCTTCATATATACACCAGTATTAATCAGGAGGAAGTCTACTAAAATCAGTTGAGTGATACTCATTGGAGACCTGTGTGAAAAGCAAATCAAGTACTACAAATCTAATTGCAAGGCAAGTTACTCAGGTAAAGAATGTTGCTAAAATTTTCACACCTCAGATATGTCTGCAGTGGTTTCCACTAGAATATGAGAAATTGTAAGTGACACTGCAGATGCAATCCAGAGAAAAGCAAGAATACTACATAAATTCTATTAAAATCAATGAGATTTCTTTATGCCTAACTATTTCTGGACAGTTTTACCAGTGGAATTGTGCACAGTATACTTCCTGATCACTCATGCTGTATTAAAGATATGAAGAGTTCAACTGTAGTAGCGCTTTTGTAGTGAGCAGATTCCTTGTATGCTAATAACTTGACAAGGCTGTTCTTGTCTAGACTTGCCAGATGTCCCTAAATGGCCCATAGAGAATCCTGGCTAGACAAATTACCAGCATCTGAACCTCAGTGATTCAATTTTTAGATACGGTATCTCCAGTATATAAATGGCTATTAAAATCATGGTAGATGATATATGTAGTATGTAGCTCACAATAATATGTAAACAAAACACTGAGTCTACTAATTCCAACTCACAGAACAGACTCAGAAACATTAAAACAGACACAAATTAAACTGCATTTGTCTCAAATTCAAGCCAATTTCCACCTTCCTAAAATCATTTTCTTAGAAGTAATTCTCTGTGATTTGAATGGACCTTGCTTCTAAATGACAATTCTTTAGATTAGTACACTAGATCATGAACTTGACTGAAAATAAGCTGAAATTCAAACATTCAAACTGGAACTGTTTGTGGACTTCAACACAGAGACATAAAGAGCAGGGAGGGAAAGTCTGACATCTAAAATCTGCTTGCAGCTATAATGTCAAACAGGAACAAATAGTAACTAACTCAAAGAATGGTGCTATAAAAAAAACCTTAAATGTGAATCAAAGTTCAGTCTTGAGGACTGGATTGTTGTGGAAGATCAAGTAATTCCGAAATGATCAGGCAGCCTTAACAAAATTAAACTTACAAGACTGAAAATACCTTCAAAGTTTCTTTTGTCTATTAAAATAATTCTTCTAAGAAAAAAATGGTCTCTGTTCTGCAGTTTCAGCTATAAGTCTCTCATGGGAATAAGAGCTGGTACAATAAATAGAACTGATGCATTGTTGTTGCGCTCGAGTCTTTGACTTATCTTAGCAGAGTTTTACTGTGAGCTCATACCTCAGAGCTCTAAGGTAACAATTTCAAAGAACTCAGAAAGTAAAGAATTATTTTCTCCAGTTTTATATTACTCTGCATTTTTAAAAATATTGAATTGAAAAATCTATTCAACAAATTTAAAAACCCCACAATTTTTTCCTTAAATGATTTTGCTTTCCAGAAAAGTACACAGAAAAGGAGAAAAATAGCTCAGGGTCCATGAAAGACTAAAAATGCACATGAATCAATTATGAAAAAGAGAAGGTCTCTTTGAATGAGGGAACGCTGATTGGAATTAAGATAGGCTTTGTTCATATCTGCAAGGTACAAGGAGAGGACTTTTCAGCAGAACAGAAAAGGGGGATTTGGGAGTGTTTGGCTGCTTAGTGTTATAGTGCTTTAGAGTCCATGTGAAAATTTGCTGCTAACTATTAATCATCATTGTGTCCCTGCAAAGAAGCTGTTACAATGATGACTATATGTCATTATATTCCCACTGTATGTAACGAATCAGAGAGCTGGGAAAGTTGGATAAGAGCGGCTGGCAAACTTTTTAGCAGCAGAATCTATTTAAATAAATTTACATCACATTTGCTACTTTCTCTGGTATGGGAATCATACTTTAAAATGAAACAATATGCTGTGTTCATGGGCCCTGATCTTTTATTCTCCTGTCTCTGAGCCTACTTTCCAGGTCAGCCTTTGCCAGCACTGACAGCATGCTTTTCTCATAGCCTCTCCTTCTCATAGCCTTTGGTTGCTTTCAAGTTCAATTTAGCACAATAAAGTTGTTATGCATGACAGTTTGGAGAGCAGAATAGGTGGTGTCTGAGCCCGCTGTGTCGCTACAAAGTGGGTTCATTCTCTGCAGGCCAGCTCAGTTACTGAAGCCTTGCTGGTGGGACACTGCAGTGGACTTCCAGACGTTCCCATCCTGACCAAAACAATTAGCTTCAAACTGCAAGAAGCCGCAGGGTCGCCCCCTTTTTCAGTGAGATTTCACCATTGAATATGCTGTGGCGGATTTCAAATTCATGTTGATTTATCTCGTTTGTACTTCTCTTCTATAGTCTTTATATACAGATGTGTAAAAGGAACAGGGGAAAAATGAGTCTTGCATGGTTCAAGAGTTTTATTAGAAATCTGAACCATTGTTTTATGTTCCTTTTACAAAGAAATAGAGTTGAAACATGTCAGTCTTAATTCCGTTAGGCTCAACTGGCTAAGAGAGAGCCCTGAGGTTCCAAGAACTGGGCCTGAAAGGAAGTGTCTCTTTTGGTAAACATCATCAATGAGCTAAATAATAAACAAGACTTAAAATGTGAAAGTTGTTAACTTAGTTATCTGTTAACAAAAGATTCATCATGAGAACTCTTTCCCCAAAATGCACCTTTCACTTTAACTTAAATGTGGGTGATTTAAATTAAGGGAGCTCATTTTCATGGATATTTAAGATCTCATAAACTATTTGTATATTCCAACGGTGCAACGGAATGGACTGTAGTGTCATTTGCAATCCTTACCTTGCCAGAGGAAGTTTCACCAGAGTAAATGATGCTTTCAGATGAGAGACTTGTAAGCAAGGATGGCAGTCTCCTTTTATACAACTGACTTCTGGTTTTCATATAATTATTTAAAACAAAATGCAAGCTGCAGTGTAGGATCCATGCACTGTAGAGTAGTTTTAAATCAATCAGTTGATAGTTCTCTTGCAAGCGGGTTGTGGACAGCAGTGTAACCGACCTTTCCTGTGGTTATGCATTAGAACAGGTTGAATAGAGACCCACTGTGGTGCAGCAGGTACTGGGTCAGACTAGGATCTCAGTTTGTAGGAAAAGGAGGGTCCACACACCCAGTTATAGCAGTGAACCAGGCTTGTACTGCTGGTTGCTCTTTAAGTAAATAAATTCAAAACAAAAAGTTACTGAGGTTTCAAGGGTTATATTCATATATAGTAGTATACACTAGAGCAGCATTTCCCAAACTTTTTTTCCATGGCCCTGTTATTTTAATACCTCTCCTCCATGACCCACAAAAAATTTTATGGCCTATTTATTAGTAAAATAAAACAAATTCGAACATCACCCCTCCACACGTCTGCCCGTGCTGGCCTCATCTGCACTCGGTAGTGTCAGGGAGGCTCCCCAGGGTGCCACTTCTGCTCCCATGTCCCTCGCAGCACCAGTGTCTACCATGAGCTGCAGTTCTGTCCCCGGCCCCTTTCTGGGTGGTCCGCTGGCCAAAAAAGGAACCCCGAAGCTGCTGTATCATCCCGGGTGGTCTGGCTCCAGGTCGGTGGTACCCTTCGAGCAAGGGGGTGGGGTGGTTGGGTCTGGATATTAGTTGACCCAGCATTTTGCTTTCATGATCCAGTGCCAGATCACAACCCACCATTTTGGAAACACTGCACTAGAGCAACATTTTTTTCATACTTTTTTGCAGTATACAACACATAAGAGCCTTGATGAATCAGACGACCATCCAGTCCAGCATCCTGTCTCACACAATCAGTGAAGAGCCAGAAATAGAGCATAGAGGTTGAGACCTTCCCCTGATGTTGCTTCCTGGCACTGATATTCAGAGATTTACTACCTCTGAATGTGGAGGTTCCCTTTAGTTACCATATCTAGCAGCCACTGATAAACCTATCATAGCCAAAACATTTGGCCATCGTTATACTAATCCAAAACGTAGCATCTGGTTGCTTGCCTACTTCAAATATATGCTTGTACTTTATTCTTTAAGAACTCTCAAACAAGATAGTCCAGTGTCTTTGATTATTGATCATCCATTGGAACAGAATAAAATACCACTTAAATGATACAAACCATTTTGAATTTGCACAATGAAAAATTCAAAATCACAAGTATTTAACTATTTGGTGCTTAAGGAGCAGCAGTGGCGTAGTGGTTAAAAGTGGTACATTCTAATCTGGAGGAACCAGGTTTGATTCCCCACTCTGCCGCTTGAGCTGTGGAGGCTTATCTGGGGAATTCAGATTAGCCTGTGCACTCCCACACATGCCAGCTGAGTGACCTTGGGCTAGTCACAGTTCTTTGGAGCTCTCTCAGCCCCACCCACCTCACAGGGTTTTTGTTGTGAGGGGGGAAGGGCAAGGAGATTGTAAACCCCTTTGAGTCTCCTACAGGAGAGAAAGGGGGGATATAAATCCAAACTCTTCTTCTTCTTCTTAATGTAGAAACCAGTGAAATTAATTCAAATAAATAATCATTCATTTATTCAATAAATCAAATCATTCATATGTAGGGTGGCCAGGTTGAGCTTGGCAACTAGCAGCAGCTGCAGGGGGCTGGGCAGGGACAGTGGGGGTTCAGTGTTATGTATACCATAATGCAGAAGTTACATTGAGTATCTCTAGGAATCACTAGAATCTCTATAATAAATTACTGGAGCTACCCAATGTCACCACCAATTTTCCCTCAGCAGTGACATCATGGAACACTTGATTCTGATGTTTTTAGTTTTTTCTTTGGCTGCCAATGCGGGTTGCTTGCAGGAGGCTTCCTGCCATACTGGGAGACCTGGCAACCCTATTTATTTAAATGGTGTTCAGTACTGGAGACATTAAAAGTGCATTTAACCAGCAAAGGATCAGTCTCTCATGCTGATGTATCTTACAAAATCTTTTCTTAGTTTGTGATGACAACTAAGACACAAAATCAAATTGTATGTGAGACTTTAACATTAGCCTTTATGCAATTATTACTTCTTTTTCACACAAAAAACAGATACTATAATTAAAATGTCTAGTGCTGATCAACATTCAATGCCCGAAAGTCATATATTCCATTATCAAAGTTAGCCAAATCTGAAGGCACTTCCAATGATTGGATCCATGAATGAACAAAACGTATCTTTCTACAAACTTGAAAAATGCCCCAACTTTGCAGAAAAATCTGAAATCCTTTTTTAAAGTATATTTGATTAAAAGGAACACCTGCAGATTTTTAAAAATGGAAACCCTCAAGTGACCATAGCATTCAAGGCTTGACTTCTGTCAGTAAAAGCCAGGAAGAGCGGCCATGGCCCTTTTCAGGGCTGTTTAAGGGAGGACTTATTGGGGCTAGCCCTGGCAGCAATCACTGGGTGACTTGATACCACCTGACCTTCATGATTTACTGGGACCTGGCTGCTTCCTGCCATTCAACAGCAGCCATCCTAGGAAAATCAGTATGGTTAGAGCTTCAGAGTAAGGTTTGAGAGATTTATGTTGAAATTACCAGTCTGCTGTGGAAGCTCATTGGATGAGGTTGTGCTAATCTGTTACTTTAAGCCTAACCTACTCTGCATGACTGTTGTGAGGATAAAAAGGAAGAAAGTTGAATGATGTACGTTGCTTTAATCCCCACAGTGGAGAAAGGCAAGGTATAAATGAAGTAAATAAATAATAAATAAATATAGCTGAAGATGGAAGGCAGATAAAATGTAGGCTGGTGAATGACTGAGAAGGAGAGAATGATGCAGGGAAAGGGGTGCAGCTAAGAGGGTTGCCAGGAGGATGGAAAGGTAAAATACGATTCTACTGAAACACCATACATATGTGTAATTCATGTGTGATTTCTATTGTGCGACATCCAACCTATACACTCTGTAATTTGAGAATAAGACTTTCAGTGCAATCCTGAGGGGAAAATAGATGCACCACAGCTGAGGATGGCACAACCACTGTGTCACCTCTTAAGATACTTGTTGTGCTGTGAAAGTGGTCTATGCAGTTTGGTGTAGGGGGTCCAAAGTTATGGACCCTCAAAAGGGTAGCCCCCATCTCCTTAGCAAAGAATGGGGGATGGGGCACCCCCTTTGAGGGTCCATAACTTTGGACTCCCTACACCAAACTGCACCAAACATGGGGGGGGGGGTCCCCATCAGTACAGTTTCCAGATGATACCCTGAAATTTTGGTGTCAATACATCCAAAAATGTGCCCCCTGAAGGAACATCCCAGAAATTTGCCCAAGAATCTTTGTTCTGCATTGAGTTTTCTGTATTGCTGTCAATGGGGGTTGCAGGCTAGGGAGGGCACATTTCTGAAGGCACAGTCTCAAAACTTTCAGGGTCTCATCAGGAGACTGCTCTGATGATACTCCCCAGGTTTGGTGCAGTTTGGTTCAGGGGGACCAAAGATATGGACCCTCAAAACTGTAGCCCCCATCTATTAGCTCCCATTGGAAACAATGGGGGATGGGGCACCCCCTTTGGGAGTCCATAACTTTGGATTCCTTGAACCAAACCTCACCAAACCTGGGGGGTAGCATAAGGACAGTCTCCTGATGATACACTAAAATTTTGGTGCTGATATGTCTAAAAATGCACCCCCTGTAGGCACCAATTTCCTGGTGCAAAAAATGGTCGTGGTGGAGTGGCTGCCCGTGGGGGGCATCCAACTCAGGTTTTGCCCAGGGCTACAGTTTGCCTCGTTACACCCCTGGCCTTGGGTGAGAACAGGTTCATGTAACCTGCCTCTCACACAGGTTTATTGGCCCATGTGGAAAGGGCCTAAGCTACACAATATGCCTGACAAGTGAGATGTACTTCAGGGGACTCACCAAAAGAAGAATTTAGCCACTTGGAAGAACATGTGAACCCATAAAAGGGGGCAAAGCCCCCTACCACTTCTTTTTCCTCTGCCAAAAGTGGATTGGATTGGAAACTGGAAGCTCTTTCTCCCACCTTGCAGTAGTTCCATTCAGTGCCCAACAAATGAGCTCTTTTTAATGGTAAGTTGCCCCAATGGATATATGATTGTGAGTCCAGTTGCATGTCTATAACGCTGCATGTCTTGGGCATATCATCAAGTTATGACCTAAATTTCCAGTGAAATGGGGGCAACATTGTCTATGTGCCTGTGATGCAACCAGGTATACAGCTGAGGCAGCTATGTTTTTTCCATCACCTGCCTCTCCCCTTTTCCATTCCTTTTGCTTCTAATGTTCTGGAATATTACTTTTATATGTTAGTCATAGCCACCATCTAGGTGAAAAGTGCTTTATCTTACATTGTCTTTTAAGATGAGATTGATGGAAGCTGCCCTGAGCCCATGCGGAGAAGGGCAGGATGTAAAACTAATAAATGAAATGAAACTTTGTCTTGATCAAAGATAAAAAGTAAATCACACTTTTGACAATGATATTTGGATTACTTTTCCCAGATTTGTTATTTAATCACTTTGACTTGATCCAAAGAAACCCGAACAGTTGATAGTGTTTTAAAGACTTTCTTTAACCTGATTTCAAATACACATTTTCTTCTTATGTACTTTTGAAAATGCACGTATATATTTTCCTTGATGTCCAGTTTCAAACATGGTTTCAAATAACAGAGATGGAAGTGTTTATCTTTTTAAATAAATCTTTTAAATGTTGTTGGAATTTCCTACTGAGATTTTTATCTATTTACTAATAGGGGGTGGATCATGAAAGTAATATGCCAAAAGACTATAGCCTTCAAAATATTTTTTTTCTGTATGGATTTCTCAAGTTTCATTATGTATGTATGTATGTATGTATGTATGTATGTATGTATGTATGTATCTATCTATCTATCTATCTATCTATCTATCTATCTATCTATCTATCTATCTATCTATCTATCTATCTATCTATCTATCTATCTATCTATCTATCTATCTATCTATTATTTGTTTGTTTGTTTGTTTCATTTTTAGACCGACCTCCCCCGAAGGGCTCAGGAAACCTAATCAAGACTCTTTTGGAATAAATAGTCTGTAGACTGTATCTACCATTCACTTCTAGTATACTGGACCAAGTGGTCAAAATGTGACTAAGGAGTGCTATTCGCTGACTCCTAAACACCACAATAATTTACACTAATTAGTTCCCTTGTTGGCTCACTCAACAATCTTGTAACCTTTGAAGAGGTGGTCTCCTCATCAAAGCTGAGACACACTGGAAGGCAGTGAAAGATAGCTGGTTCTTCCCCTGTCTCATCTGTACCTTTTCTGTGGATAATAAACAGATAGCTGCATTCTTTGAGATCTTTGTATCACATTTAATGTGGACTAAAAGTAGATTGTATAAACTTGGGAAATGTAAAAAAATACAAACATATGGTTTTACTGGTAAAAACAATGAAATATTACTTTTGATATAAATCTTAGTTCAATTAAAAGATGGAGAGCTCAGCATTTGCTTTAGGGCATCAATAAGAACAGAGATGGCTTTAAAAAATGGATATGTTGAAAAGTAGTCACAAGAAACTAGCTGAATCATTCATCAAATGAAGTTTTTGTTCTAAAGAAGGTTGACCGAGGAAGGATTTTTTCATACCAATCAGCAATTGGATTGTTGCATGGACTTATGTTTACTGTTTTTATTCTTTCTGAAAATGGTTTAATTGAATTAATGCTCATTTTTTCCTATCATAATTGAGCAGAACATAGAAATACAATATACTAGTAAAATAAAAATCCAGTATGAGCAATAAAGACACATGTTCTGTTTTCTGTATCAACCTGCTTTACTGCCATGTCTTAACCACTGTAACTTAACTTGTCTTTCACACAAAGTTCTGGCAAGCTTCAATAGATTCATTAGTGCATTTTTCTTTAGGCCCAATGAAGCTCAAAGAGTCCCTAACAATGGAGCTAATCACTGCCTCTTCCCTGACCCAAGCTTATGTTTTCCTCCTTTTCACTCCAGACTCTTATTTCATTTCTGAGCAATTGGCTTTCTATGGCACTCCTAGCCTAAATAAGTACCCACTTTTTCCTTGCACACATGCATCTATCTAATCTTTCCCTTTTTTTTTACCTGCATGCATTTACAATGAAGTCCTAAATGGCTGGAATCTTCACAGGTGATTTTGCAGAGGGCACAAACAGCCTGTTATTAAAATGCAGATGATGGTTTTTTTTTCCGTTTAGGGAAGATTGTGCCAAACCTGGGGGAAAAGACAAAGCTAAATGTTTAGGCTAAACAAATACATTGATGTTGTTAGAAGTGGAGTTTGGCAAGTTGCAATTTCAATGGCTCTGTTAATGAATAAATGTTACTCTGTATCAACAGTTCTGAACAGGCTTGCAGCTTATGCGTGCACGAAGTGTAATGGTATCAATTGACTGGTTCTTTGTGGTTGCTATAAAGTACCCTTGAATGTTTCGAAGGAGAGAAGGCATGCAGACAATAAAGCCATGACAGCTGAATGTCAGCAGCGACCTTGAACCTAAACTGGTTTTACCATCCCAGTGATTCAATATACAGTAGAGACATGCACGACAGCTGGGCCTTCAGCATTGCCTTTCATTTCCACTCTTCAATACCCAAGCTCTGTTTTCGCTGGCGATTTTACCATATCGCTAGACTGTTCTCATCTGCATTCACTTATTAGCAATGGTGCTAATGATAAGCTCAGCATTCTCATTAGACTTGTGGTATCATTTACAAAACAGAAAGCATGAAGAAAAACAAAGCTCAGCACCAACCACGTAAGCAGCTAAAGGCAAAAAATTGCTCTGTTACATGAACGCCCTATCCCAACCCTACTTGATTTTCACCTTGCCTTGTAGACCAGCAGCTGAGTTTCACTACAAATGTTAGGATCTGTAATTGTGTTAAGAGAACAATAATGTATTGGTAATTCTGTATTTCCCCCAATTAAACAACCAAAATACTTCTTCTATAGGGCTCTTATGGCAATCAAGTATGTATTTAATATTATGTCAGTAATGTTATGAAACTAGGATGATTAACATAATGTTCTGAACTGAATCCTACTATGGACCTACTATCTAACTCAGCATTCTGATTCTAATGATGATCAGACCTATGCTCATGAGCACCCGCTTGAAGCCTTCCTTCCTTTGTCTATAGCACTGGATTATGTGGCCCTGTTCTGAATTGATTTCGATCCTTTGGACCTTTGTAATACATTTAGGCTCATTCCGCACATGCAGAATAATGCACTTTCAAACTGCTTTCAGTGCTCTTTGAAGCTGTGTGGAATAGCAAAATCCACTTGCAAACAGTTGTGAAAGTGGTTTGAAAACACATTATTTTGCGTGTGCGGAAGGGGCCACAGATAATGCTAACACTAGTTTAGAGCAAAAATAATGAAAGTTCAGTGTATTTTTCATATGATGTGTACTCATTCTAGCCAGAGTTCTGCCATGAAGCTTAAAGGGAATCTTTAGACCAGCCACTATTTCTCAGCCTTATGTAAGTCAGGCAATCCCAGAAGGTTAGCTCTTCTAGATTATTGTAGCAAAACAAAATGGAAGCCCTGTGAACCTTTAAAGACAAACATGAGACTTCATGAGTCAGAGCTCACTTCTTCAAGTGCAATGGAATGAAAGAAAATCAGACAGAAATAAATATAATTAGTCATTCTTGAAATAGTACAGAAATACTACATAAATGACACAAATACAAAAGGATGATAGAAATGACTTATGCATGTATGCACTTTATTTCGGGCTGTCAGCTCTGGATATCTGGAAATTTTGGGGTGAATCATGGAGACAGTAGGATTTGAGGAGAGGGACTTCAGTTGGGTGTAATACCATAGAAACCCCCTTCCAAGTGGCCATTTTCTCCAGATGAAATGATATCTGTTTCCTGAAAATCACACGTAATCCTAGGAGATCTCCATCCACTACCTGGATAGTGCCAAGGCAAACTTTAATTGACTTATCTATACTTGTTTATTTGTTTACTTATTTAAATGTGTGATTCAGTTGTGTGATTCAGAAAAACATCGCTTTTGAAGTGCCAAAATTTCTGTTGGTGGTGTTCTACCTGTGGTCTAGTGTCTTTAAAACAGGATTCAGCTGAAAAGGTGGCAATCTGGTAGCATAGTTCAGTTGATAAAATGCAGGCATTTAAACTAATAGAGTACAATGGACTTGTAATGGCTTGTTTCATTTAACCGGATAGTGAAACAGGCTGTCAAACCAGGGTTGCCATGTTTAGTAAGTCTGGCTCTGCATGCACTTAGGTTCTTTAGTAGCAACAGGACAAGTTTTTAAGAATGCTTTTTGGGCTGTAAGGAACAACTGAAGAGGCCATGCCCACATATGTATGTTGCATTGCTTTTTCTTGTGTAAACCACCCAAATGAATTGCCACAAGTGTTCACATCAAGGGTTAACATTTGTCAGGGAGAACATTTCTAGAAGAAAAATGATGTAAGACTATTCTATCGATCTTACATTTTATCCCACCCTTCCTCCAAGGTACTCAGGTTAATGAACATGGTTTTCCCTTCCCTATTTGATTCTCACCCCAAAACAGTGGTGTAGCACCAACGGGGCAGGGGGGGGTGCGTGATGCACCAGACGCATGCCCCTGTGGAGGTGTGGCAAGGGTATGAAGGGGGCAGAGTGGGGGAGCTCTGGGGCATGGCAGGGGCGGATGAGGGTTAGGGGCAAACACGTGCCCTGGGCACAGTTCCCCCTTGCTCTTCCCCTGCCCAAAAAGATAGAGACTCAATACGGATAATCAATGTGCTATATGGCAGAATCAGGATCTGAAGAACCTGGCTCTTCCCAGTCACAGCCCAATAATTGAACCCCTTATATTATATTGGCCAATTACATGTTACCAAAGTATACTAAGAAAGATGGCCATGGAGTTGTATCCTCACTGTAGCTAGGACTCAAAGAAGAAGAAAAAGAAAACCTATGAAAAAATACAGGATTCCCAACAGTGTCCCAGCATGATTACTCAGACCACATATGTGAATGCTTTACCACAGGTTAATCGCTCTTGTGCTCAACAAGTTGGCATCTTTTAACTGTGCATCATTTGGCAAAAGTATATGAAGCATTCAGTGAGACTTTCACAGAGTGTATAGTTATATCAAATGAATAACTTATCACATTTGCTATTATTTCACATCCATGTTCATACAAGTTGTACATGCATTTAATTATTAAAAAGTCCTGTTAACAATGATATATGTATAAATACCTAAAACATGGAAGCATTGTTTTGCTGTCTCATATGTGATCATTATCTAGCTGGCAGAATCTGTGATCAGATCAAGAGTGAAAGAGCTATGGGACGGTATTGTTACATGCACAGTTACATAGAAACATACTCTATAGTATGTGGGGCCTCTGAAGCTGGTGGCTATCCATGATCAAATGCCCCAAAATCTTTAGAACTTCTAAAGTGAGGACGCATACACATGCACACAAAAAATATGAAAAATGAATTATTTTGTTGTTTTGCAGACTTGAGCCAGTATCTCTGAGCAGTTGAAGAAGATATATCCATTGGAAAGTGTGTTTTAGTGGGGGGGGGGGGTTCCCATGAAATTAAAGAGCAGTCAAGGCAAAGATCTCAAAACAGTGATCATTACCACTAATCCATTATAAAGACAACTCACATCTTTCTTCATCAAAGATCTCTTGTGTCTCATCTTTTTGGACCCTGCTGTTCATCAGGTTTGGGAAGCATTTTGCCTCACATCCTCCAACTTCCCTCTGCAGGAGGAGGATAGAGTGCAAGTGACACATTTTTTGTCTTTCTTGCAGATGTGCTACTATACCTAATCTAACACAGAATAATGTGAACTGTGGCTGGCCTATGCCACTATCTGCTCAGCCCACAATCCAATATACAAAGCAGCTGAACTGCCGGGGGAGGGGGAAAATGAATTTCTTCTTCTGCCAGTTGCACAGCTCTGTCTACCTACCAGTCAATAGGACTAAAGATTTGCATCTGTTTGAAAGCCCAATCTGAAAGAATGAAACAGGATTGAACAATTACTAAAGGCAAAATATCTCAAATAACTTATTCAGTCCAATCCAGAGAAGTGAAAACCAAATGAGGATGTAAGTCTTTTATGTGGTTTGGATCAAACCACATCCAAAGCCTTGCTCCCTCGTTTGGAAAGTCTTCTTTGCATCAGTTTTTATTGATGTGCTTATTTATTTATTTATTTATTTATTTATTTATTTATTTATTTATTTATTTATTTATTTATTTATTTATTGCATGGGCTTTGACAGTTTTCATGGGAAGAATAGTTCCAAATGTCTCTTTTGACAAAATGATTTATTGCATTGTGAGGCAATGGTGGAACAAACAAAAATAAAGAGCATTGATGAAAATAAGCCCCCATCAGTATTTTTTAAAATGTCTTAGAAGAAAAGCAAGGACAAACTCAAACGAAACCCTCAAGCATAGTTTTTCATAGAGACAAATGAATGCAAGTGTTAACAAGGCCTAATCTTCCCTTTTGTGTTTTTCTTCATTAAGCCCTAACTATGCTTTTGCCCCTGTATATTAAGGATTTGATGAGAAGATGGTATGACAGGCTTGGCTTCTCCCAATGCAGCTGGCACTGCTGATGCCAAAAGCCAGAGCCTGTTGTAGTGGGATCATGAGAGATTCGCTCAGAGTACAGTTTCCCATCCGCTTCAGAGTGCTCAGCTCCATTTTTGAATCCCCTTAATGAGAAGTGGAGGACAATGCCAGCATTGTTGTTTCCATTCGGAATTTTGTGGAAAGAACAATCGCTGTTTACCCAACCATTTGTGCTACCCAAACTCTTTCGATAATTACTTCTTGAGCCCTTGATTAACTCTGCTCTCTGCTTCAGCACAAAAAGCTATTGAACCACAAACAGGACAACATTGCTATCTCTCATAGGGCACAATCCACCAGGAGGTTCTTCTGCACAAACCCCATTGAAATTAATTGGGGCTGCACAAGTTCTCAGTGGTGCTCTTGCACAGCTGCCATTCATTTGAATGGGATAATGCAGGATGAACTTCTTGGTGGATTGTGTCCAGAGACTTTTGGCAGTTTACTGAATAATTAGCACAGGACTCATATTCATTACCAAACCACCACCACCCCTTATAATGTACCTAACATAATTTGCTCTCTGTCTGTATCAGGTAAGAATTCAGTGGTATATTTTGGTCACATATAGAAAACATTACCTTGGGAAGACTAGTGTTTCTTTACCATTTCATTGCTAGTACCTGAATTTTTCAGTAACAAAAAAAATCACTGACAGTTCTTAGTATCCTGTCTTTGTGAACATTCTAAGGCAAAATATGTAGCAGAAATTTCTTATTTATATAATTATCTAATAAATACTGCTGGGGGTTTTCTTTTGTGTCTTGATAAACCAAACAAAATGAAACCGTCTCTGTCTTTTTCTAGGACGCTGGTAGTAATTTCAGTCTGTCAAATCACTCCGCTATTTTTTCCCTTCTCCACACCACTCTATATACAGGTTGCCACTAGTCCTCTTCAAAACAGCAATATGCGTAATTATGCAAATTCATGGTAATTTTCCACGGTTATCTAATGTGACATTTATAGGACAGTGGCATGCATCAATTTAAACAATAGTGACAAATATCTTACCAATTTTATTTCTATAACATTTTAATATTTTCCAGCTCTTTCTTAAGATCATGAAGAACTAGATTTTTTTTTTTAAAAAAGCACACCCACAATGGGGTGTATTCCTACATGAGTATTTTAATTTAAACCAAAAAATAATGGCCTGCAGTGATTAAAGAATGATGGTTCTGCTTTCTTTAAATACAGAGAGGTGTAAATATTTTTCAAAGTATTTTATATAAGGTTACAAAAAGAAGTGGTAATGACTCATAGTTTTCTTAACCAAATCTGGAGGAGGGGGAAGAGGAGAGGAGTAGTCGTTTAGATTTATACCACGCCTTTCTTGCCTGTACAGAGTCTCAAATCAGCTTACAAACACTTCTCTTCCTCTCCCCACAACAGACACAAGAAGAAGAAGAAGAAGAAGAAGAAGAAGAAGAAGAAGAAGAAGAAGAAGAAGAAGAAGAAGAAGAAGAAGAAGAAGAAGAAGAAGAAGAAGAAGAAGAAGAAGAAGAAGAAGAAGAAGAAGAAGAAGAAGAAGAAGAAGAGGAGGAGGAGGAGGAGGAGGAGGAGGAGGAGTTCTATCCCACCTTTCTCTCCTGTTAGGAGACTCAAGGTGGCTTATAAGCTCCTTTCCCTTCCTCTCCCCACAGCAGACACCTTGTGAGGTAGCTGGGGCTTAGAGAGTTCTGAAGAACTGTGACTAGTCCAAGGTCACCCAGCAGGAATGTAGGAGTGCAGAACACATCTGGTCACCAGATAAGCCTCTGCCACTCAGGTGGAGGAGTGGGAAATACAACCCGGTTCTCCAGATTAGAATCCACCTGCTCTTAACCACTACACCATGCTTGCTCTCAATCTAGTATCTTGTCAGACATTTCTGAGAGAACTGTGAGTAGCCCAAGATCACTCAGCAGGCTTCATGTGTATGAGTGAGGGAACAAACCAAGTTCTCCAGATTAGAATGTTCTAAACCACTGTATGATGCAGGGTCTCAACCCAGTATCTCATCAATCTGAAATTCTCAGTGGTCAGCCCCATAATATCCATTATCCAGTACTTTATTTAAATGTGGCTTAAAACACTAAAAAAACCTGAAACAATGCCATAACAAAGTTAAATTTCAGGAGAGTTTGATTTTATTTATTCTAGAAACTAATTATGAGCAATTGTGAGGGTGTAATTCAATGGTTTCTTACCATAGGTCAATGAGTTATAAAATTGGACCCTATTTATGGCTGCAATCAACAAGTTATGATTTAGCTTTGATCTGCTAGTAACTAAGAAAAATATCAGAAAGATGACTAGCTGGTATAGTCACAGCTCTGCTGCTGCTCATTGTTTTATAAGAGTGGATATAAGATACAAAATAAGATATTGGATTATTAAAGTTTAAAATGTATGCCTACCCGAATCCCCAGGCAAAGTGGAAGGGGCAATAAGAAGGCTATTCATACAGCTACTAGACTCAAGGTAGATATAGAAAATGTGCTAAGAAGGCCTGCATATGATGGCTCCTTTGAGAACCAGTCTTCTTCACCTATCACAATTCAGCTTTTGGAACACCATTGAAAATACTAAAATATGATTTGTGCAGCAATAGAGAATTTCTGTGCATGGTAACAACTGTATATGATTGGCTCACTACAGGTAAAAGGAAATCATGTCCCAGAGGTTTATGGCATTTCTAAGGCCTAGAAGAAGTTACAGCGCAAATTCACAGCAGCATGGAACCATAATGACTCAATAAACTCTATACAGAAATGTAAAAAGTGGTGTTATAGATGCAAAAGGATTTCATCTGCAGTAGTAGTGTCTTCATAAATGGGACCCCTGCATATACCTGACTCCTGATCCTGACTCTTTCCATAACTCATATGCACATCCATATTTTACATTGCAATTCACTGATGCATATCTTCTTATGTAACACCTAGAGATAATCCAGCTGGGTCATCCTGCCATAAATAACCTTATGGCAAACACGTTCAGCAGGTGAGCATACCATCTTCAGCATTCATGATCACTCATGAGTTAAGCTTCAGATTTTTTTCTGTCACTACAGTCCACCTCAAGCAGCTGACATCTTTCTAGCTGTGCAGGAACTGTAATTCTTTTGTTTTAATTTACTTCTGTCTTGCAAATTTCTTTTACATGGATTCAGGTAATTAAATGACACAAGTAAGCACTATGATTACCATAAAGCTTTTCCAAAATGTTCATACACAAAATAACCTTGAAGATAACTTGGACGTAAATACCTGTCCCCAAACATACAAAGTTTATAATCCCTGGCTGACTGATCAGTTTGCTCCCTATTTATATTATAGGCTGTTGCATAGTGACAACAGGTCTGTGGAAGAGCAAAGAAATTAGCACTCCCATTGGGCTATGTGTCAATGCTCATGCGTGAAATACTGTACTATTTTGATATATGAAAAGAAAGCTGATAAACAGGGTTGAATTGCTTGAGAATAGCATGATGAAAAATAGACTCTTTGCCTGTAGCTGGTAGGCAGAATTTGAGTGTACCAGACAGCTATTCAGGCATCCCTAGATGGGTGTGTATGTGTGTGAGGGGCGTGCTGCGGTCTGATAGAAGCGATAATCATTCAGAATCTGTTTTTTAACATTGGAAGCTGATGGTTCAATCATGGAATAATTAATGTGAAGACACTAAGGTGGATTCCGCATGGGCCCAAAACAGCGGTGTGAAAACAATGTAAAATGGTTTAAAACAGCTTAAAAGGGTTTACACCGTTTTCACACCACTGTTTTTGGCCCATGTGGAATCTGCCAAAGACATCCTGAAGTGTGGTAGAATTGAATTTTTTCCAATATTCATTTGCTGCATTCCAAAACATTTATTTACACAGCAAATATTGGCTAGGAACCAACAGAACATTTCCATGAATGGAATTATTTCCACCTCTGGAGAACAACTTTCTCATTTCTTCCTCTCCCGCTGCAGCTCAAAAATTCCTCTTGAAATGCTGCACTCGTAGACATTTGGGGCTGCCACAGGAGAGAGAAGCAAGACAGTTTATGCTCCTTGGGCAGAAATTGATCTTCCTGTGCAAATGTTCTGTTGGATCCAAGTCAATTAATGTATAAACCATTTCCATTATATAATGTCTTGTCTGAAAGGTGGTGCATAGACTGCTGTGGTTTTTCTCTCTCTTTTTCTAAACAAATAGGGGGTGGAACATTTAACCCAATAGCCCATTAATCCAATGCAGAGTGGAGCTAGGTGCTATCAAGAATTAGTATTTAGGTTGCTCATTTCCTCATCTCCAAGCAAGCATAAATTATTGCTTGTAATGTTGCTGGCAGCCAGATGACCCCTTGCTGTTTTCCAGTTCATTTTTCTATCTGTACTGTCAAAGACAACTTGTACTGTCGAAGGCTACTCTTTAAAAAGTCTGTTTATTTTAATTTAATTTTTAGACAAAACAATATTATCAGGAAAAACTCAGGGCATGTAACAACTTTATAAAAGTCAAAAACATCAATATATTTATTTAAAAGCTATTAAAATAATGTTTTGCCTCCAGCCACTAAGGACTTGTATAGTAAGTTTATTTAATTATTTTTATTTACTTCACGTATACATTATTAATGGGGGATTACAAGAGGCATACAACATTCTGCCCTCTTCCATTTGGTCCTCACTACAAACCCACATGGTAGATTAAGTTGAGAGTGTATGACTGGCCCAAGGTCACCCAGCAAAATTCCATGGCAGAACTGGGATTTGAACCTTGGTCTTCCAGGATCAAGTCCAACACTTTAACTACTACACCATGCTGGCTTTTTCTCTACAATCAGGCACAGACAGTGTCTATTCTTCCTGGCTTTTCAATTCAAATTAAACACTGATCAGTCTTTAGACTTGCACTTCTCCCAGTTCTTGAGGGGTGCGGGGAATGACTGCATTTGTATTGTGTACACATTCCAGGAATTAACAGTGAAACAACATCGGCACTAGCCAATCGGATCCATGTTGAACCATAAAAACAAAACAGAAGTCCAATTCTGAATAGGACAGATACGCTTGAATGTGTTGCAGTGTTCAAGGGTGCAATGTTCCCATTTGCTTACAATTTAGGAATGGGGTACTCACTCAAATTCCTGCTCTCAGATTCATGCAGCAGAGATAGGTATGCTCAAAACAAAAACCATTCATTATCAAGGAGAGACAAGGAAGGCTTCAGGACAAGGGAATATATTCAGTCTATAGTCCATAGTTCTAACTAACAAAGAGAACTGAGTAGAGAAGCCATCCCGTGAGATTAAACTAATGCATCCAAATATCAGAAAGTGGGCAAGGGGAAATGCAGTGCATCCAATAAATATCCCACCACAATGGGAAGACAGCTTTCAATATGTTTAACATATTACCTATGTAAAATTACCTATGTAATTTTATTTAACATATTACCTATGTAACCCCTATGTAAGAATGGGATGACCCACAAAGGGGTGGAGTCTGAAAAGAGCAGACGGCTGCAGAACTCATGAGGTTGGAGGAAGCAAGGCTATTAGGCTGGGACCTTGATTGATTTTTTATAAGCCCTTAACACCTTGTTTAAGGTAACTGCAATGTTGTTGGGAACTAGTGGGAAGGGAGTTGTTTATTTTTGCTATAATTGTAAATGTTAGAATTTATTGTTTCAGGGTTTTTGTGTATGTAATCAGCGAGACTTCTTTTGGGGACCTTCATCATTTTGAATCCAGTTCACCAAGCCTCTGGAGTCTTCATGAGCCAACCACCAGCAGGAAGAATGGACTTATTAGACTGTAATTTGAGGGTCTTGAAATGAAACTTGAACAGGACCTTGGAGTGTTAAGTTAAATGTTAGGCCTTTTCCACACGGGCGGTAAAGAGCGCCCCAGGGACACTAAAAACAGTGTCCCTGGGGAGGGGTTTGCACGGCTGCCACTGCTGCATTGCAGCAGCGCTGGCCTTGCAACCCCCAAGCGGCATGAAGACTCTGCTTTCGAACCTCACTCCCTGAGCGAGGTTTTTCAAAAGCAGCGACTTCCAACTGCTGCCATGCAAATGGCAGCGGCTGGAAGGTGCCATTCCCCCCCCCCGTCCCCAAACATCTTACCATCCCCTCCAGCCTTCCGGCGCATCACACAGGCCAGGGAACATGCCCCCCTGCCCTTCGACTCCAGAGCTGTCACACAGGGCAGGGGGACATGTCCCCTGGCCTGTGTGACGTGCTGGAAGGCCAGGGGGCACAGTAAGGTGTTTGGGGGACGGTGCAGCCTCTGCACAGGCTGTGCCGTCTTCCCCACCCCTACTGGAATGGTCCATGCGAACAGTCCCTGGGGGTGCATTGGCGTCGTTTACGCCGATGCACCCCCAAAGCATGGCCGTGCAGAAACAGCCTTAATTTTGATAAGTGTCATATGTTAAAGAAAGTAAACCATTTTGTTTAAAATTTAGTTGTTGCAAACTCCTTCCAAGTTCTGCCCCACAGAACCCACAAGCTGAAGTTACACCTACATCTGTCTATCCATTTACAAATCTATTCACTAGACCATGTGTTTCCAAACTATGGCCCTCCAGATGTTCATGGACTATGATTCCCATCATCCCCTGCCATCATGGCAAATTGGCAGAGCTGATGGTAATTGTAGTCAATGAACATCTGGAGGGCCATTGTTTAGACACCCCTGCTTTAGAGTATCCACACAGAATGTTAAAATTAAAAGACTAAGTATTAGTTGTTTCTTTTATGTATAGATAATATGTATTGATGGAACAAACCTTATTCAACCTTAAATTATTAAGGAGGAAATATTAGACTTAAGTAACAGACGAAGTATATAGATATGATGGACTAGTTTATACGTATCTCAGGTCATCTAGTTAGAATTTAATATATAAATCTCTTTCTGTATAAAACAGCAACAAGTATATATACTAAATAGATAGATCAAAATTGAACTGAATTATATGTATTAAATTATTTGTATCCTAGCTGGAAGTATATTAGTTTAAAAACTGTAATGTATAAGTTAGAATGAGTTGTTTTTAAATGGATAGATTTTTTCACGAAATAACTTTATGTAAAAACTTATATGCAACAATTTTTGTGAATCCTGTAATAACTGAAACTCAAATTGTTAATTTTTCATACTTAATAAAATTAAAAAACCCCAGAATGTTAAAATTCAGGTGGAGCAAAATGATGCAGTAAAAATAGAACTAAAAGAAATATAAGAGTATATTCAGCTATATGTGTTATTAGAATAGACCTGAACTGTGAATTATGTTGAATTCAGTACAGAACCTTGTGGAGAAACATAAGAGTTGAGCAGTTTATATATTTTAAAAGAACCAAATAAGTCCTGTAAATATCAGTCATTTATTATCCTGATGAACATGTTTCCATGATGCTGAGCTCAAGCTAAGTTCTAAAGGATAGCCAAGTCAGCCTGTTACAGCATACACAGAAACAACTCATTTCAGACATAGTACCAAACAATGGTTTGCCTCTATGTTAATGAGCCACAGGCTCATTTTCTCTTCTCCTGCATCTCTTCTTTAACTTTTCTTGTTTCGTTGAAAACTGCATCTTGTCCAATTCAGTTGGAATGCCAAACTAGTTGAAGGAAGGAAGGATGGTATCACTGAGTAGATATGGGGACACAGTTGGCACCAGGGTTTGCTCCTAATCCACTGGTGGGTGGCCCATTGTCGTGCTTTCAATCAGGAAAAGGATGGTTTGTAAACTAGGAAAGGTATACTGTTCAAAGCTGTGTGAAAAGAAAGGTTATTCTTCTTGAATATGAGGTAGATTATTGTTGATGCACTGGAGAGGTTTCAACTGAGAAATATAAGGGAGGATAGGTGGCAGCTTTGGTTACAATCTGGTTTATAAACTATTAAGGAAATACATAGTCCCCATTTCTCTCCCACATTCAGAAGCAGCACTCTATAGTCCTGTTTCCTCTTCTTGGTATATTTTGAAAGCCACATATGAAAGTAGTGTTATGGGGAAACTAGTACTTTGAGTGGGTTCTATATATTTTTCACTATCCTTATCTGGATATCACTTCTGTGCTGTGCATATTACTTGAAACTCAAGGCTCAAACACTTGCAACATGGAGAGATGAAGATATGATAGAGAAATGGGGATATAGGATACACTAAAATATTATCCCACCATTCCTTGCAGTGTACTTTAGCACTACTAACATATGTTGCGGGGGGGGCAGAAGCAGGAGGGGGGCTGTTCTCTTGTGGGTATCATAAAAATGTGTGGCTTTATATAGGGAAAGACTGGTACCATTTAATTTACAATATAATTTAGAAAGATGTGCTCTTAAAATGTACATACTACTTTTAGCAATGCTATCTTATTAGGTTAAATGATATTCTTTAAACAGGGTTGTGTATAGCCTAGTGCTGTTGAACAATAAGTTCCAGATTAATGTCTCAGTGGACAGTTGGCTGCTCCTTGCCCCTGCAGTGTATCTAACTAATTGACTGAAGATCAAGTCAAGACTTGTAAGTTGTCTTAGAGGTTCAAGACAGAAAGTTGTGTTTTCTTTTGGCAGATGTTGATATAAAACTATCATTTCTTCCATGTGTGACTACTTGACTGCTACCTGCTCGGTCTATATAGTTCTACATAGAAATTATTAACATATGAAGTCTCTGGTGATCTCTGCTCCAGGGAAACCTGATCCTATGTAATTGCCTGTAATATCCCAACACTCAGACAAGTAGAGAATATTTATTTATTTATTTATTCCATTGCATTGCATTGCATTTGTAGGCCACCTTTCCCCTTCTCAGCTCAGGGCAGCTTCCATCATAAAAACAAGTACAACAAAATCATAAAATCATAGAGTTGGAAAAGACCACAAAGGCTATCAAGTCCAACCCACTGCCATGCATAGCATCTGGTAATCTAATCCAGTCTCTGCTAGAGTGTATTCTAGATAGTGATAAAATCTCAAAGATTAACACATATTAAAATTACAGTAGCCTATGCAGAAAAGTAGGGAAAGTGAACAGCTCTGTATTTCACTAAGTCCTGCAGGGCCCAGGTCTCATTTGACAGGGCTTTCCAACAGGCTGGGGTCAGGACCAAAAATGTCCTAGTTCTGGTTGAGACCAACTGGATAGATTTGGGTCTGTGAATGACCAGCAAGTTGTTATCAGATGAGCATAGCACTCTTTGGTAAATGTACTGGCAAAGACAGTCCCATACATACAATGATCCCAGGACTTCTGAGGATTTGCAGGTTGAGACCCTTGGGTTCTAGGGCTTTGAGGTTGAGAAGGTTCAGAACCTTGAACCTGATTCAAAACTCCACATGGAGCCATTGCAGCTTTAGAGCACTGGTTGAATGTATGTCCATTAAGGAGTTCCAGTGAATACCTGCACTATTGCATTCTGCATCAGCTGGAGCTTCTGAAGGCGCAAGGGCAGCTCTACATAGAGTGAATTGCAGTAGTCTAGTCTAGAGTTGCATGGATCATTGTAGCTAGGTCAAGTAAGGGACAGATAGGGTGTCAATAGTCTTGCCTGGTGAAGATGGTAAAAAGCTAAGCAGGCGCAACATTTGTGATCTGAACGTCCATGAATAGGGAGGCAACAAGGATCACACCCAGACTCTTGGCATACCCAGGCGCACTTTGAGCCTCCATGGATAGGGAGGCATCAAGGAACACACCCAGACAGTTGGCATAGGTGTTAGCTGCACACTGTCAGGTTGGAAACAATAAATCACCTGTGACTGGCATGCATTGTCCTCCAAGAACAAGGCACTGAAAGAGGTAATTTAAGATAACCCATCTGCATCTTATATAGGGATTGTCTGAGCTGTTTTTATTGTGTCTCTAATAAAGTGATTAATCTTTCATAAAATGTGCTTAGGTGTGCTATCTGTTATATATTAAACACAACCTGCAAACAAGCTCAGATTTCGGAATACAATTATTTAGCTTCAGGTTTCTTATAGAAGATTGTGTACATGGCATGCAGATGGAAAATAAATATATTTTGGAACAGTAGGATTGGCTTGGTACTTCACTGACTGTTATCAGTTTGTTTTGGGGACCCAATTTGGGTGGAAGGCAGTATATAGATACTTTAAACAAACAAACAAACAAATATGGGAGGAGCTGTAACTCAATGGAAGAGCCTCTAGTTTACATGCAGAACCCCTGGCATCTCCAGATAAAAGGACCAGGCAGTAAGGGTCAGTATATTAGTGAGCCACAAGCTTGTGGGTTTTCTGTTCTATTCCATCACTTTTTTCTCTCACTTTTCCTGTTTTGTTGCAAGCTGTAGCTTGTCCAATTCTGATGGAATGTCAAACTGGTTTTAGGGAGGGAGGGAGGGGTTTCCCTGAGATCCTGGAACACTGCTGCCAGTCTGATAAGATAATACTGATGTAGATGGACTGATTCAGTATAAGGCAGCTTCATGTGTATGTGTGTAAATAAATAAATGTATTTTTAAACCAAAGGGAAGCTTTGAAGAAAAATAAGTTTTCCCCAGATGCTGACTGTGTACAGTACTAATTGCTTATGCCTGTGAGGTCACCAGCACACCTGCCTCATAACCCTTAGACAATTTTGCTATTTTTTAAAAAAATGGCTTCTTTTTAAAAATTAATATTGAATGATAAATTATTATAGAAATAAGCATATATGACTTTTGAAAAACCCTAACAAAGATGTACAATCAAACTCAAGTTTTGGTGGAGCAACCGGAGTGATTGTTGCGCTTATATTACATTTGCTGTTATACATGTACAGCTATCATTTCAGTTGCAAAGCTTGGAGAAAGTCATGCCCATTCAGTTGCTAAGAGACCTACAGTGAGGTCTTTTTTCATATTATTTCTGTCTTTAACCATAATTCTATGAATTGACATAAAGCAAAATTGTTTTGTATGTTCATTTCTGCAAGCATATTGAGCATTTTCTCCCTTCCTAGAACAGAATCATGCATTTAAACAGAACCTAAACCCATTGTTTATATGGTACTAGTATTTTTGTTCATACATATATTTAATGTATCACTAAATAGCTCTTGTCTTTCTGAAACTATGGTTACCACCTACCAAGTGGTGCCTAGAGAACTCCCAGATTTACAATTGATCTTCAGAATATTGAGATCAGTTCCCCCTGAAGAAAACAGCTGCTTTAGAAAGTGAACTAACCCCACTGAGGTCTCTCCTCCCCCCAGGTTCCACCCCCCGCCCAATTTCCAACCTGTGTATGGCAGCCCCTGTCTGAAACAAGTATGTATGACCATGTATTGTGGTAAAGCATCTAAATGCAGGTGCTAACGATACCCAGAAAGCTTCCAGAAAAACATGTGACATATAAGAACAGACCTATACATGCCATGCAATTTCAGTGAACTTTGGACACCCCCTTCTAGGAAATATCAGAAGAATTATGTTTCTATATAGACTTACAGTTTCACAATCATGTAATTTTAATTGCCATTCACTAAAAATATTGTCCATTAATATTGGTTAGTAGGATTCATTGAATGTTCTGATCATAAAAGCCACTGAAGGATCTGAATTCACCATTTCAATAGGGTTCATTTGGAGCTCAGGAACTTCCCTCACAGGAGTGGATATAGAAACACATTCCTTTATGCTGAATAGCCACCAGGGCATTTTATACATGGCAATTAACTAGTAAAGTTTCATTTGATTAAACCTTAATAAATTGCAGAATATTCTACAGTTCATATTTGATGCCGAAATATATAGTTGTCCTCGCCATTTTGGCATGCACATAGCATTTATACACACACACACACACAACACACACAATTATTAAAATGAACTTGACATATGTCGTACATTCAGTGTAAAGCTTCTCATGTAACAATGTGTAGTGTGCACATAAAAAACCCTAATTGTACAGTTAGGGAGAAAATTAATGTAAGTACACAAATGATCTGAGACCCACACAAATCAAGTATACAATGAAATACTTCCACATGTTTAATTTATTGCCCCTGTTCAAAATCTTGTTTTAATTTGCTGTTAAAAATACTCCCCTTCCCATTTTTATTTATAGGAAATAAGCTTCCCATATTAAATGGTCACATATTACAAATGACAGGGACTGGATGTGGTAGATAGTTCTCTTTTAGATGCTAAGGAGCAAAATGTAATAATTTAATGGCAAACATCTGTCTTGTGATCATGTAAGATAAAT